>NC_085140.1:17755356-18055356 GCF_024139115.2 Armigeres subalbatus
TTGCAGAAAAAATGAATGGGTCCAATGACAAAACATAGCTTTCGTTTAAAGATAAAATCGCACAAATCTGTCCAAGGACGACTGAGATCTTGATGGGACATATTTTACCAATGTGTGAAGTTGATACGTCTAATGCTTTATGTTCGTATTTCAGAGATATCTCCGGAACCCAATGTCTAATTGCAAAAACAAAATGCAATGGGTTCAATGGCAAAGTCATAGCTTTCGTTTAAAGATAAAATCATGCAAATTGGTTTACAGACGGCTGAGATATTCATGTGACATTATTGTGTTAGTTTTCTGAAAATGCACTTCATGTTCGTATTTCTCACATATCTCTGGAACCAAATGTCCGATTGCAAAAAAAATTGAACTCGTACAATGACAAAGTCATAGCTTTCGTTTAGTGTTAAAATCGTGCAAATCGGTCCACGGACGGCTGAGATCTTGATGTGAGATTTTTGTAACGCACACACATACGCACACACGCACACACACACACATACATACATATGCTCAGTTCGTCGAGCTGAGTTGATTGGTATATACGACTTGGGTCTCCGAGCCTCGGATAAAAAGTCGGTTTTTCAAGCGATCTTTATACCCTTCTTAGGGTGTAAGAAGGGTAAAAAGGGATATTTCTGAAAATTTAACAATTTTTAAAAAAATACAAAAAGGCTGCAGATTTGATTTGCCGCCTTAAATGGCAATATTACAGCGTTTCTTTAAGCCCAAAAGAATTCAAATCGGGTCATAGACGGCTGAGATATTGGTGTGACAATTCTTCATTAGTAGTCTGAAAATATGTCTCATATTCGTATTTCACAGATATCTCTGAAACCGAATTTCCAATTGCAGAAAAAATGAATGGGTCCAATGACAAAAACATAGCTTTCGTTTAAAGATAAAATCGCACAAATCTGTCCAAGGACGACTGAGATCTTGATGGGACATATTTTACCAATGTGTGAAGTTGATACGTCTAATGCTTTATGTTCGTATTTCAGAGATATCTCGGAACCCAATGTCTAATTGCAAAAACAAAATGCAATGGGTTCAATGGCAAAGTCATAGCTTTCGTTTAAAGATAAAATCATGCAAATTGGTTTACAGACGGCTGAGATATTCATGTGACATTATTGTGTTAGTTTTCTGAAAATGCACTTCATGTTCGTATTTCTCACATATCTCTGGAACCAAATGTCCGATTGCAAAAAAAATTGAACTCGTACAATGACAAAGTCATAGCTTTCGTTTAGTGTTAAAATCGTGCAAATCGGTCCACGGACGGCTGAGATCTTGATGTGAGATTTTGTAACGCACACACATACGCACACACGCACACGCACACACACACACATACATACATATGCTCAGTTCGTCGAGCTGAGTTGATTGGTATATACGACTTGGGTCTCAGAGCCTCGGATAAAAAGTCGGTTTTCAAGCGATCTTTATACCCTTCTTAGGGTGTAAGAAGGGTAAAAAGGGATATTTCTGGAAATTTAACAATTTTTAAAAAATACAAAAAGACTGCAGATTTGATTTGCCGCCTTAAATGGCAATATTACAGCGTTTCTTTAAGCCCAAAAGAATTCAAATCGGGTCATGGACGGCTGAGATATTGGTGTGACAATTCTTCATTAGTAGTCTGAAAATATGTCTCATATTCGTATTTCACAGATATCTCTGAAACCGAATTTCCAATTGCAGAAAAAAATGAATGGGTCCAATGACAAAAACATAGCTTTCGTTTAAAGATAAAATCGCACAAATCTGTCCAAGGACGACTGAGATCTTGATGGGACATATTTTACCAATGTGTGAAGTTGATACGTCTAATGCTTTATGTTCGTATTTCAGAGATATCTCCGGAACCCAATGTCTAATTGCAAAACAAAATGCAATGGGTTCAATGGCAAAGTCATAGCTTTCGTTTAAAGATAAAATCATGCAAATTGGTTTACAGACGGCTGAGATATTCATGTGACATTATTGTGTTAGTTTTCTGAAAATGCACTTCATGTTCGTATTTCTCACATATCTCTGGAACCAAATGTCCGATTGCAAAAAATTGAACTCGTACAATGACAAAGTCATAGCTTTCGTTTAGTGTTAAAATCGTGCAAATCGGTCCACGGACGGCGGAGATCTTGATGTGAGATTGTTGTAACGCACACACATACGCACACACGCACACACGCACACACACACACATACATACATATGCTCAGTTCGTCGAGCTGAGTTGATTGGTATATACGACTTGGGTCTCAGAGCCTCGGATAAAAAGTCGGTTTTTCAAGCGATCTTTATACCCTTCTTAGGGTGTAAGAAGGGTAAAAAGGGATATTTCTGGAAATTTAACAATTTTTAAAAAATACAAAAAGACTGCAGATTTGATTTGCCGCCTTAAATGGCAATATTACAGCGTTTCTTTAAGCCCAAAAGAATTCAAATCGGGTCATGGACGGCTGAGATATTGGTGTGACAATTCTTCATTAGTAGTCTGAAAATATGTCTCATATTCGTATTTCACAGATATCTCTGAAACCGAATTTCCAATTGCAGAAAAAAATGAATGGGTCCAATGACAAAAACATAGCTTTCGTTTAAAGATAAAATCGCACAAATCTGTCCAAGGACGACTGAGATCTTGATGGGACATATTTTACCAATGTGTGAAGTTGATACGTCTAATGCTTTATGTTCGTATTTCAGAGATATCTCCGGAACCCAATGTCTAATTGCAAAACAAAATGCAATGGGTTCAATGGCAAAGTTTTAGCTTTCGTTTAATGATAAAATTATGCAATTTGGTTTACAGTCGGCTGAGATATTCATGTGACATTATTGTGTTAGTTTTCTGAAAATGCACTTCATGTTCGCATTTCTCACATATCTCTGGAACCAAATGTCCGATTGCAAAAATTGAACTCGTACAATGACAAAGTCATAGCTTTCGTTTAGTGTTAAAATCGTGCAAATCGGTCCACGGACGGCTGAGATCTTGATGTGAGATTTTTGTAACGCACACACATACGCACACACGCACACACGCACACACACACACACATACATACATATGCTCAGTTCGTCGAGCTGAGTTGATTGGTATATACGACTTGGGTCTCAGAGCCTCGGATAAAAGATCGGTTTTCAAGCGATCTTTATACCCTTCTTAGGGTGTAAGAAGGGTAAAAGGATATTTCTGGAAATTTAACAATTTTAAAAAATACAAAAGACTGCAGATTTGATTTGCCGCCTTAAATGGCAATATTACAGCGTTTCTTTAAGCCCAAAAGAATTCAAATCGGGTCATAGACGGCTGAGATATTGGTGTGACAATTCTTCATTAGTAGTCTGAAAATATGTCTCATATTCGTATTTCACAGATATCTCTGAAACCGAATTTCCAATTGCAGAAAAAAATGAATGGGTCCAATGACAAAACATAGCTTTCGTTTAAAGATAAAATCGCACAAATCTGTCCAAGGACGACTGAGATCTTGATGGGACATATTTTACCAATGTGTGAAGTTGATACGTCTAATGCTTTATGTTCGTATTTCAGAGATATCTCCGGAACCCAATGTCTAATTGCAAAAACAAAATGCAATGGGTTCAATGGCAAAGTCATAGCTTTCGTTTAAAGATAAAATCATGCAAATTGGTTTACAGACGGCTGAGATATTCATGTGACATTATTGTGTTAGTTTTCTGAAAATGCACTTCATGTTCGTATTTCTCACATATCTCTGGAACCAAATGTCCGATTGCAAAAAAAATTGAACTCGTACAATGACAAAGTCATAGCTTTCGTTTAGTGTTAAAATCGTGCAAATCGGTCCACGGACGGCTGAGATCTTGATGTGAGATTTTTGTAACGCACACACATACGCACACACGCACACACGCACACACACACACATACATACATATGCTCAGTTCGTCGAGCTGAGTTGATTGGTATATACGACTTGGGTCTCAGAGCCTCGGGTAAAAGTCGGTTTTCAAGCGATCTTTATACCCTTCTTAGGGTGTAAGAAGGGTAAAAGGATATTTCTGGAAATTTAACAATTTTAAAAAATACAAAAGACTGCAGATTTGATTTGCCGCCTTAAATGGCAATATTACAGCGTTTCTTTAAGCCCAAAAGAATTCAAATCGGGTCATGGACGGCTGAGATATTGGTGTGACAATTCTTCATTAGTAGTCTGAAAATATGTCTCATATTCGTATTTCACAGATATCTCTGAAACCGAATTTCCAATTGCAGAAAAAATGAATGGGTCCAATGACAAAAACATAGCTTTCGTTTAAAGATAAAATCGCACAAATCTGTCCAAGGACGACTGAGATCTTGATGGGACATATTTTACCAATGTGTGAAGTTGATACGTCTAATGCTTTATGTTCGTATTTCAGAGATATCTCCGGAACCCAATGTCTAATTGCAAAAACAAAATGCAATGGGTTCAATGGCAAAGTCATAGCTTTCGTTTAAAGATAAAATCATGCAAATTGGTTTACAGACGGCTGAGATATTCATGTGACATTATTGTGTTAGTTTTCTGAAAATGCACTTCATGTTCGTATTTCTCACATATCTCTGGAACCAAATGTCCGATTGCAAAAAAAATTGAACTCGTACAATGACAAAGTCATAGCTTTCGTTTAGTGTTAAAATCGTGCAAATCGGTCCACGGACGGCTGAGATCTTGATGTGAGATTTTTGTAACGCACACACATACGCACACACGCACACACGCACACACACACATACATACATATGCTCAGTTCGTCGAGCTGAGTTGATTGGTATATACGACTTGGGTCTCCGAGCCTCGGATAAAAAGTCGGTTTTTCAAGCGATCCCCTTCTTAGGGTGTAAGAAGGGTAAAAGGATATTTCTGGAAATTTAACAATTTTTAAAAATACAAAAGACTGCAGATTTGATTTGCCGCCTTAAATGGCAATATTACAGCGTTTCTTTAAGCCCAAAAGAATTCAAATCAGGTCATAGACGGCTGAGATATTGGTGTGACAATTCTTCATTAGTAGTCTGAAAATATGTCTCATATTCGTATTTCACAGATATCTCTGAAACCGAATTTCCAATTGCAGAAAAAATGAATGGGTCCAATGACAAAAACATAGCTTTCGTTTAAAGATAAAATCGCACAAATCTGTCCAAGGACGACTGAGATCTTGATGGGACATATTTTACCAATGTGTGAAGTTGATACGTCTAATGCTTTATGTTCGTATTTCAGAGATATCTCCGGAACCCAATGTCTAATTGCAAAAACAAAATGCAATGGGTTCAATGGCAAAGTCATAGCTTTCGTTTAAAGATAAAATCATGCAAATTGGTTTACAGACGGCTGAGATATTCATGTGACATTATTGTGTTAGTTTTCTGAAAATGCACTTCATGTTCGTATTTCTCACATATCTCTGGAACCAAATGTCCGATTGCAAAAAAAATTGAACTCGTACAATGACAAAGTCATAGCTTTCGTTTAGTGTTAAAATCGTGCAAATCGGTCCACGGACGGCTGAGATCTTGATGTGAGATTTTTGTAACGCACACACATACGCACACACGCACACACGCACACACACACACACATACATACATATGCTCAGTTCGTCGAGCTGAGTTGATTGGTATATACGACTTGGGTCTCAGAGCCTCGGGTAAAAAGTCGGTTTTTCAAGCGATCTTTATACCCTTCTTAGGGTGTAAGAAGGGTAAAAAGGGATATTTCTGGAAATTTAACAATTTTTAAAAATACAAAAGACTGCAGATTTGATTTGCCGCCTTAAATGGCAATATTACAGCGTTTCTTTAAGCCCAAAAGAATTCAAATCGGGTCATGGACGGCTGAGATATTGGTGTGACAATTCTTCATTAGTAGTCTGAAAATATGTCTCATATTCGTATTTCACAGATATCTCTGAAACCGAATTTCCAATTGCAGAAAAAAAATGAATGGGTCCAATGACAAAACATAGCTTTCGTTTAAAGATAAAATCGCACAAATCTGTCCAAGGACGACTGAGATCTTGATGGGACATATTTTACCAATGTGTGAAGTTGATACGTCTAATGCTTTATGTTCGTATTTCAGAGATATCTCCGGAACCCAATGTCTAATTGCAAAAACAAATGCAATGGGTTCAATGGCAAAGTCATAGCTTTCGTTTAAAGATAAAATCATGCAAATTGGTTTACAGACGGCTGAGATATTCATGTGACATTATTGTGTTAGTTTTCTGAAAATGCACTTCATGTTCGTATTTCTCACATATCTCTGGAACCAAATGTCCGATTGCAAAAAAAATTGAACTCGTACAATGACAAAGTCATAGCTTTCGTTTAGTGTTAAAATCGTGCAAATCGGTCCACGGACGGCTGAGATCTTGATGTGAGATTTTTGTAACGCACACACGCACACACACACACACATACATACATGTGCTCAGTTCGTCGAGCTGAGTTGATTGGTATATACGACTTGGGTCTCCGAGCCTCGGATAAAAAGTCGGTTTTTCAAGCGATCTTTATACCCTTCTTAGGGTGTAAGAAGGGTAAAGGGATATTTCTGGAAATTTAACAATTTTTAAAAATACAAAAGACTGCAGATTTGATTTGCCGCCTTAAATGGCAATATTACAGCGTTTCTTTAAGCCCAAAAGAATTCAAATCGGGTCATAGACGGCTGAGATATTGGTGTGACAATTCTTCATTAGTAGTCTGAAAATATGTCTCATATTCGTATTTCACAGATATCTCTGAAACCGAATTTCCAATTGCAGAAAAAATGAATGGGTCCAATGACAAAAACATAGCTTTCGTTTAAAGATAAAATCGCACAAATCTGTCCAAGGACGACTGAGATCTTGATGGGACATATTTTACCAATGTGTGAAGTTGATACGTCTAATGCTTTATGTTCGTATTTCAGAGATATCTCCGGAACCCAATGTCTAATTGCAAAACAAAATGCAATGGGTTCAATGGCAAAGTCATAGCTTTCGTTTAAAGATAAAATCATGCAAATTGGTTTACAGACGGCTGAGATATTCATGTGACATTATTGTGTTAGTTTTCTGAAAATGCACTTCATGTTCGTATTTCTCACATATCTCTGGAACCAAATGTCCGATTGCAAAAAATTGAACTCGTACAATGACAAAGTCATAGCTTTCGTTTAGTGTTAAAATCGTGCAAATCGGTCCACGGTTGTAACGCACACACATACGCACACACGCACACACGCACACACACACACACATACATACATATGCTCAGTTCGTCGAGCTGAGTTGATTGGTATATACGACTTGGGTCTCAGAGCCTCGGATAAAAGTCGGTTTTTCAAGCGATCTTTATACCCTTCTTAGGGTGTAAGAAGGGTAAAGGGATATTTCTGGAAATTTAACAATTTTTAAAAAATACAAAAAGACTGCAGATTTGATTTGCCGCCTTAAATGGCAATATTACAGCGTTTCTTTAAGCCCAAAAGAATTCAAATCGGGTCATGGACGGCTGAGATATTGGTGTGACAATTCTTCATTAGTAGTCTGAAAATATGTCTCATATTCGTATTTCACAGATATCTCTGAAACCGAATTTCCAATTGCAGAAAAAATGAATGGGTCCAATGACAAAAACATAGCTTTCGTTTAAAGATAAAATCGCACAAATCTGTCCAAGGACGACTGAGATCTTGATGGGACATATTTTACCAATGTGTGAAGTTGATACGTCTAATGCTTTATGTTCGTATTTCAGAGATATCTCCGGAACCCAATGTCTAATTGCAAAAACAAAATGCAATGGGTTCAATGGCAAAGTCATAGCTTTCGTTTAAAGATAAAATCATGCAAATTGGTTTACAGACGGCTGAGATATTCATGTGACATTATTGTGTTAGTTTTCTGAAAATGCACTTCATGTTCGTATTTCTCACATATCTCTGGAACCAAATGTCCGATTGCAAAAAATTGAACTCGTACAATGACAAAGTCATAGCTTTCGTTTAGTGTTAAAATCGTGCAAATCGGTCCACGGACGGCTGAGATCTTGATGTGAGATTTTTGTAACGCACACACATACGCACACACGCACACACGCACACACACACATACATACATATGCTCAGTTCGTCGAGCTGAGTTGATTGGTATATACGACTTGGGTCTCCGAGCCTCGGATAAAAAGTCGGTTTTTCAAGCGATCTTTATACCCTTCTTAGGGTGTAAGAAGGGTAAAAAAAAGGATATTTCTGGAAATTAAGCAATTTTAAAAAAATACAAAAAGACTGCAGATTTGATGTGCCGCCTTAAATGGCAATATTACAGCTTCTGTTTAAGCCCAAAAGAATTCAAATCGGGTCATAGACGGCTGAGATATTGGTGTGACAATTCTTTATTAGTTTTCTGAAAATATGTCTCATATTCGTATTTCACAGATATCTCTGAAACCGAATTTCCAATTGCAGAAAAAATGAATGGGTCCAATGACAAAAACATAGCTTTCGTTTAAAGATAAAATCGCACAAATCTGTCCAAGGACGACTGAGATCTTGATGGGACATATTTTACCAATGTGTGAAGTTGATACGTCTAATGCTTTATGTTCGTATTTCAGAGATATCTCCGGAACCCAATGTCTAATTGCAAAAACAAAATGCAATGGGTTCAATGGCAAAGTCATAGCTTTCGTTTAAAGATAAAATCATGCAAATTGGTTTACAGACGGCTGAGATATTCATGTGACATTATTGTGTTAGTTTTCTGAAAATGCACTTCATGTTCGTATTTCTCACATATCTCTGGAACCAAATGTCCGATTGCAAAAAAAATTGAACTCGTACAATGACAAAGTCATAGCTTTCGTTTAGTGTTAAAATCGTGCAAATCGGTCCACGGACGGCTGAGATCTTGATGTGAGATTTTTGTAACGCACACACATACGCACACACGCACACACGCACACACACACACACATACATACATATGCTCAGTTCGTCGAGCTGAGTTGATTGGTATATACGACTTGGGTCTCAGAGCCTCGGATAAAAAGTCGGTTTTTCAAGCGATCTTTATACCCTTCTTAGGGTGTAAGAAGGGTAAAAAGGGATATTTCTGGAAATTTAACAATTTTTAAAAAATACAAAAAGACTGCAGATTTGATTTGCCGCCTTAAATGGCAATATTACAGCGTTTCTTTAAGCCCAAAAGAATTCAAATCGGGTCATGGACGGCTGAGATATTGGTGTGACAATTCTTCATTAGTAGTCTGAAAATATGTCTCATATTCGTATTTCACAGATATCTCTGAAACCGAATTTCCAATTGCAGAAAAAAATGAATGGGTCCAATGACAAAAACATAGCTTTCGTTTAAAGATAAAATCGCACAAATCTGTCCAAGGACGACTGAGATCTTGATGGGACATATTTTACCAATGTGTGAAGTTGATACGTCTAATGCTTTATGTTCGTATTTCAGAGATATCTCCGGAACCCAATGTCTAATTGCAAAAACAAAATGCAATGGATTCAATGGCAAAGTCATAGCTTTCGTTTAAAGATAAAATCATGCAAATTGGTTTACAGACGGCTGAGATATTCATGTGACATTATTGTGTTAGTTTTCTGAAAATGCACTTCATGTTCGTATTTCTCACATATCTCTGGAACCAAATGTCCGATTGCAAAAAAAATTGAACTCGTACAATGACAAAGTCATAGCTTTCGTTTAGTGTTAAAATCGTGCAAATCGGTCCACGGACGGCTGAGATCTTGATGTGAGATTTTGTAACGCACACATACGCACACACGCACACGCACACACACACACACATACATACATATGCTCAGTTCGTCGAGCTGAGTTGATTGGTATATACGACTTGGGTCTCAGAGCCTCGGGTAAAAAGTCGGTTTTTCAAGCGATCTTTATACCCTTCTTAGGGTGTAAGAAGGGTAAAAATAGAATACATCATTTTGAAAAATGACCTTTTGACCCTCTTTCTAAGGATTCGTCCCTCTGTGGCGTACCCCGACCACTAAACTTCTACACGTGTGGGTGTACCAGCGATGAAGATCTGCACAATACGGTGAAACAATACTTCGCAATGGAGGAAATCGCCACTACATTGAAGGTAGAAATGTTTTCAGAAGAAGAGAAACGCGCGCAACGGATTTTGGAGGAAACAACCATTAGAAACGGAAACCGATTCGAGACGAGGCTACTATGGAAATGCGATCAAATCCAGTTACCAGACAGTTTCCCCATGGCTCTGCGTCGGTTACAGTGCCTTGAGAAGCGAATGAATAGAGATCCTAAGCTGCGGGACAAGCTTTAACGTCAGCTACTAGAATACCAGCAAAAGGGATATACGCATAGGGCCACATAAGCAGAACTATCAAACGCAGAGAGAGATAGGATTTGGTATCTACCCCTAGGAGTGGTAATAAACTGATGACCCAAAAATAAGCAATACCAGCGCCGGCCGTGTCCGAATGCAGGTCAATTGAGGAATAGGTAGAAAATTATTGACGTGATACTCGCTTTGATAGAAACCGACGAGTCATCTGCACTTCCACGAGAAATCATTGGGATGTTGAATATATGGGGTAGGGAGTGTGGCAGGGTTCGTTTTGGTGAACGGTATGCCGTGTATAGCGTGTAGTTTTATTTAAACCAAAAACTAATTATTTTAATTATCGACCGCACTACGCAACTGGATGCGAACTAAATTTTCACTTTCTGATAAATAAATGCACAATGCAGAATAATATTTCGGTGATCAACCGATCGTTTTGCTTCCCGCACAAAGCAAAACTAAATTTCGACGTCCGGCCGATCGTCCTGCTTACTAGAGAAACACGACTGGACAAGAAATAAATTTACACTTTATGATTAATTCACTCACTCGCACAATGCAGAACAAAATTTCGATGACCGGCCGATCGTTTTGCTTTCCGCACAAAGCAAAACTAAATTTCAACGACCGGCCGATCGCTCTGCTTACTGGAAAATCTTAGCAAACGGTGTGCAAGGTGTAGAGAAACAAAAGGAAAACATTCGAACGCGCACTAATTATTTTAGTTTCCAACCGACTGCACAAAGCAAAACAATGCAATAGATGAAAACATTTTTAGCTCTGGAGATAGAAGGTGATAGCTCTACTGTGCATTCAAAGACCCTATAACAAGAAGCTACAGACCACATCTTGAGGTAATTTTCAGCAAAGTAAGCCCCGCATAAATACACTCAGAAGTCAAATGGACATTTGCAGTATATTTACACTTCCGGGGTGAAGATTTATATCAATCATACATCATTAATACACATCTGTGACCCTAGCCCGTATTTAATGAAACCAATTTATATTACAAGCATGAAACGGACTCACCATATCTGCAGTTGATTGAAGTTCATTTCAGGTTGATGTTTAATATCGTGGAAAAGCACTTGAAATCTAGCCTCGTTTCCATCCTCCAGCATGTGCCTGAATTCTGATCCAGCTGTATCCAAAATCTAGTGAAAAACATTTTCGATCTCTTGGAAGCTCACGTATTTCGAATTAGTTTCAAAATTCAAATTTCGGTGAAAGTATTCAGAATATATGATTATAAAACTATTCTGATGAAAACGAATTTCAAAATATTCACATTATTTAATTACGTATTCAAATATTTAAATCGGATATCATTTTGAATAACCAGATAGCTATCTACTCAAAATATCCTCAACTAAAAAATTTAAAAATATAAATATAAATTTAAATATGAATGTCTGGTGAATATTAAATATTCTAAGTGTGTAAGATTCAGTGGGCATCATTTATTTTTCGATAAATAATATAGCACATGGGCCATTTTACTCTAAATTTACCACACACAAAAAATGAGAAATATGGCATGAATTAATTCATCATTAGCTGCAATAATTTTGCTTGTGTATCGCATTTTGTTGAAACATAAAGTCGACATACAAGATACATTTTGAAAACCAAAACTTTTTTATTACACTAATAACCAGATTTTCCCGAGCGACATTTTTTGGTTTCCAAAGCCTACTTACTTACTTACTTATGGATCCTGTACACCTCCGGTGGTGCAAAGGGCCGACTTGAAAGATCTCCATCCTGAGCGTTGCCCGGCTATCGCTTTAACCTATTGCCAGGTTAGATTTCGGTCGACTTCTTTTATTTCTTTATTGAGGCTTCGCCGCCATGAGCCTCTGGGTCTGCCTCTGCTGCGATGTCCCGCTGGGTTCCAGTCTAATGCTTGTTTCCAGTTTCCGCCCCTACGTAGAGTGTGGCCGACCCAGCCCCACATCCGATCCCGAATTTCTGTTGCTATCGGCCTCTGGTGACAACGACGATGGAGCTTGTTGTTTGAGATCCAGTTGTGAGGCCACCAGACCCGAATTATATACCGCAGGCATCTGTTAATGAACACCTGCAGCCGTTGAGTGCTCTTAACTGATACAGACCATGTTTCGCTAGCGTATAACAGCACAGATTTCACGTTAGAGTTGAAAATTCGTATTTTGGTGCTTTCACTTATCTGCCTGTTTTTCCAGATATTTCTTAAACTCGCAAAGGCAGCCCTTGCTTTCTTGATCCGTGCGCCTATGTCGATCTTGGTACCGCCGTCTGACACCGTTTGGCTACCAAGATATTGGAAGCTTTCAACATTCTCCACTGGTTGCCCGGCTACTGTGAAACTGGAAGGAGTCACCGTGTTTACATTCAACGATTTGGTTTTGTTGACGTTGATGACTAAACCTGCCGAGGAGGAGCGATCGGAAAGGTCGTTGAGCTTACTCTGCATATCAGAGCGCCGTTGCGCGAGGAGTGCAACGTCATCAGCCAATTCGAAGTCGTTTAGGTGCTCCATAGTTATAGGCTGCCATAACAGCCCGCGGTTTGGTTCACGGTCAATCGCATCTACCAGAATCTCATCGATTACGATGAGGAACAGTAACGGTGATAGAATACATCCTTGCCTCACACCAGCTACGACCCGGATAGGGTCGGACAGGACCCTATTGTGCAGCACTTTACACGAAAAGGCCTCGTACTGTGCTTTGATGAGGCCGATGATTTTCTCAGGAGCCCCCTTGGGTCTCAGGGCGCCCCACATATTCTCGTGATTGAGACGGTCGAAAGCTTTTTCGTAGTCAATGAATACCAAGTAAAGGGACTCTTGGAATTCGTTGACCTGCTCCAGAATGATGCGGAGCGTGACAATATGGTCCACACAGGATCTTCCGGCTTGCTGCCGCCGGAGAGTCGCATCGATCTTCTCCTGAATCCGGGCTAGGATAATTTTGCACAGAACTTTGAGAACGGTACACAGGCCCTCCTTAGCCGTGCGGCTACAAAGCAAGACCATGCTGAGAGTGGCTGGGTTCGATTCCCGGTGCCGGTCTAGGAAATATTCGGATTGGAAATTGTCTCGACTTCCCTGGGCTAAAAGTATCATCGTGCTAGCCTCATGCTATACGAATGCAAAAATGGTAACCTGGCTTAGAAACCTCGCAGTTAATAACTGTGGAAGTGCTTAACGAACACTAAGCTGCGAGGCGGCTCTGTCCCAGTGTTGGGATGTAATGCCAATAAGAAGAAGAAGAAGAAGACACAGCAACATAATGCATCGCCAGTTATCGCATACCGTCAGGTCACCCTTTTTGGGCAACTTCACTAAGATACCTTGCATCCAGTCGACCGGGAAAGTTGCGGTGTCCCAGATATTACGAAACAAACGATGTAGTGGTTGAGCGGATGTCATGGGGTCAGCTTTGAGCATCTCGGCTGTTATGCGGTCGACCCCTGGGGCTTTATTTGATTTCATGCTTTGGATGGCTGTTTGAATCTCTAGCAGTGATGGAGCTTCGGTGTTGACGCGTGTTATACGTCGTATCCTAGGCAGATCATGCCGAGGTGGTGATGGCCTGGCTGGCACTTGAAAAAGTTGTTCGAAGTGCTCGAACCAGCGTTTCAGATAGTCAGTTGGGTCGGTCAATAACTGATCATTCGCGTCTTTCACAGGCATCGTTGCATTCATCTTCGCCATGCTTAAGCGTCGTGAGATATCGTAGAGGAGGCGAATGTCCCCGGTTGCGGCGGCTCTCTCTCCTTCGTCGGCCCACGCTCGCTTGTCCCGTCGACATGAGCGTTTTACTTCCTTCTCAAGAGCCGCGTATCGTTGACGGGCTAATACTTTGGCTCCTCTGGTTTTCGATCGCTCTATCGCGGCTTTGGCTTCTCTTCGCTCCTCTATCTTCCTCCAGGTCTCATCGGTGATCCATTGTTTTCTCTGGGTGCGTAGTTCGCCCAGATTGTTCTCGCTGGTGGCGATGAAGGCATTCTTGATGGCGGTCCATTGATCTTCCACGCTGCCACCTTCCGGAATATCTGCAGCACGCGTCTCCAGTTCTTCAGCGAAGGACCGTTTCACCGTGGCATCTTCCAGTCGGCGTGTGTTGAATCGTCGTCCAACTCTTGTTAATACCTAACCTAATTTGTGCTGTATCATGCAGGAAAAGTGTGCTAAAACCTATTACAATCGAATTATCCAAAAAATATACACGAATACGATTTTTTGTGAGTACAAATTGAACTTATAAATTATTCTTAAACTAATCGTCAATAAAACTTACAGCTAAAGCTTATGTTACACCAAAAGTAAAGGTGTTTTCGTTTGCTCGAAGAAAGTCGACCTATGGGTAGTTCGACTAGTAGGAACACTGACAATTTATTTGTTTCGCTGATGACATGGACATCGTCGGCCGAACATTTGCAAAGGTGGCAGAACTGTACAAACGGCCTGAAACGAAAGGAACAAAAGTTGGACTGGTGGTGGCAGTGTTACGACAGACCGGGATACCTTCGAGGTGGTCGAGGAATTCGTCTACTTTGGGTCCTTGCTAACGGCTGATAACAATGCCAGTCGTGATATACGAAGGCGCTTTATCTGTGGAGTTCGGACCTACTATGGGCTCCAGAAGAAACTGCGGTCAAAAAAGATTCGCCACCGCACCAAATGTGTCATGTACAAGACGCCAACAAGACCGGTTGTGAACATGAAACATGGGCAATGCTCGAAGAGGACTTGCAAGCACTCGGAGTATTCGAGAGACGGGTGCTTAGGACCATCTTTTGCGGCGTGCAAGAAGGCGGTATGTGGCGGCGAAGAATGAACCACGAGCTCGCCCAGCTCTACGGCGAACCCAGTATCTAGAAGGTAGCTAAAGCCGGAAGGGCACGATGGGCAGGGCATGTTGCAAGAATGCCGGACAGCAACCCTGCAAAGATGGTGTTCGCTTCCCGAGCAAAAATGAATAACTAATTGATAACAAACTCTATTATCTGGTTATCGAACATATTGATAACTGAACTTGTTATCATTTTGGCTGAATTAACAGCCAACATAACAAAAATGATACCAAATTTTTGTTCCAGAAATAACTACCTGAAAACAAATTAGGTTATCACTGATAACAAATTGATAACACATTTTGTTATACAAGTTATTTACTCAAATAACTAATTTAGTTATTATTTAGTTATTAGCCATCACTGCTTTTTCGACCAAAATAGTTAAATCTTCTTTGCCGACTTCGTTACGCATTGTAAAAAATGTTGGCATTCACTGGGATTCGAACTCGAATCGAGTGATTGTATGGCGTCGTCTCTATACACTCACCCAATTACGCTTTCTTGCGGAGCAGGATAGAATAGCACTACGCTTTCTACGATCTTGCATTTAGTGAAGACTATTTATAATCAAATTATGATGCCATTACCATTAATGCAAAGACCACAGAGTGCAAAGCAGAATAACTTATTATAACAAACTCAATTATCCAGTTATATTGATAACTAGAATTGTTATCATTCTGGTTGAAGTACAAGTCAACATAACAAAAATGATATCCGAAATGAATTTAATTCATCAGCAATCAATTAGGATAAATACGGTTTATCGTCCTTTTGTTGAATACATTTTGTTTTCATTTGTGAAATGTACAAAAAAGGTTGATTAGAATTTAGATTTAGGAATTAGGATTCGTATGAAAATTTCGTATGGGTACCTAGTCCACAACGCGCATTTTCGCCTACAATGTCTGCCGGGTCGACTAGTTAAACATATTTTTTGGGCTACTGTGGCCCATTCAAACACCGTCCAAAGGATTTTCTATTTCACATCTCGATATTCCCGATATTCGGTCGACTGTCCTTTCAACATCGACTATCGAAGGTTTGACTGCAGATAATCTTGCTCGTTTGCTTTCAAGCCAAGGTTTGAACTGTCAATAGTTGAGCAATTAGTCTTTGATTGAGCAGTAGAAGCATAAGTACTAGAACGCTAGTGACGCTGTAGTCAATCAAATTATTTTGCCAAATTATGCTTCAACAAGCTTCGATTGGCCATAATACATGCATCATGTTGTAGTGCATGTTTTGTTTCATCACCAACATCGGTTTGACATTGACACTTGTAGTACGGGTACTTTGGCTGCCAGGTCGAAGTAACCTACATGTTAGTCACGCGAACAGTAACGACATTAGCAATCTAATACTTTCGAATCAACTGATTGAGCACATTGCTAGTTCGACTGAAGTGCGATCATGATTGTTTTCTCCACAACATACCAGATCGTTGCAATTTCTTGGTTATCCGACACTTCCAGTTAAATTTTCCGCTTCCCCATATACATAAGCACTGTGGAACCCAAGACGAATTATATTGCGGTTAGTCAAGACTATTCACCGTTCCAGAATGAGCACATGCCCTTGGATCATATGTTCCGGGAGCTGCAACGCCATTTCAAGTACTTATTAAACTACAACGCTTGGTTCTCAGAACCATATATCATTATTAAACGACACCTGAAATGAAAGTAAGGTTAATAAGCATAGTATAAAACAAATAGAAAAATTTCAACTTTTGTGCGAATTCCTTTGTTGACAGAGAAATAAACATATCAGTAGATATCGTCAGTAACGAGGAAAATCGCCGTCTGCTTAGACGAAAATTTCTGTTCAGTGTTTAGAAACAGCCCTTGTCACACTATTCATAGCATAGGCCGGGTACATTTAGCAGAAGTTAGAATTGTGCCTTGCAAGAAAATGACATCTTTCGTGATCATTTTTTCAAGGCTTCTACAGATCTGGCATTCATCGCTACAACCACCACGTGGTGGTCAAATTTTCAAAATTATCATAGTAGCTTTTTTGTTACAGGTATGTTTTTTTAGGCGACAATCTGGTTGCGTCGAAAAATGAGCAGAAATGCTTTGCCCGATATCTGAACGACGCGAAATTTAGAAGAAAATACCAAATGTGTATTGATAATAAATTTTGTTATTATTCAATTATCAGGTAATCGCATGATTGATAACTAAATATCAAGATGATAATAAGGATAACTAATCGTGTTATCAGTTTGATAACATTTTAGTTATCTGCCTTTGCTCGGAATCCCGGAATCCGGCAGGTACGAGACGGCGTGGAGCACAGCGAGCGAGGTGGGCAGATCAGGTGCAAAACGACTTGGCGAGCGTGGGGCGCATTCGAGGATGGAGAGATGCGGCCTCGAACCGTGTATTGTGGCGTCAAATTGTTGATTCAGTTTTATATATTTAGATGTAAACTAAATAAGTAAAATTAATACTTCATTTCCTATACCACACCGTGTGAAATTTCAATATTCTAATTTGTAACTTTACACGCTTAATCGCCGTAGGAAATTGACTGTTTTTATTTCGTTCTAAATACTAGAGTTTAAAAATATTTCCATATGATGAATGAATGGTCAAAATCTGACTGAAGGTGGATTAATTTGGGTTTTTTTTTCGTTCAGAGTTCTCTCACGGATCTATATTGCTTGGGAATTATTTCTCATAATGTCCAGATATTCGCGAATTCTTCCTAAAGTATCAACAAAAAATATCCCATAGTATATAAGTTACGGACGTAAATGCAACCAGAGTCAAATTGCTGGAACGGCAACTGTTAGCGTCCAACTCTAAGCTAGCCACATTGGACCGGACGTAACCGGAGACCAACACCTTGCACATTCCGCACCGGTGTTATTGGAGCCGCGACCGACGCCCATGATTGATGGTTCTTGCCAGTATCAGCATAAAGTATTCCCCAGCTAGGTTCCATAATAATTAGTTAACAATAAAATTCATTCGTATTTCTTCACTCGAGCGGACAGGTCGATTGTTTAGTTTTTTTAAAACGTATCTCGAACGACAAAAACATAAGTGGCGCAGTCGGTAGGATCCGGTAGTTTTCGGTTGTGATAAGTGTAAAGTGAAATCGCCCGCCAACTGGAAAAACGTGGGAATAACGTCACCGACAGGAGGCATCTTCGACGGATTATTGAAGATTCGAGACGATATCCAGCACTCATCAAGCGAAAGCCTGCGGATCAACTTAATCAACCTATCCCCTCGCGACGGTTCATCGCGGAAAACTAACTGTAAGTAAACGAATCTATCAACAACATTATCGATTAATAGTGATAATAAGTGAAACAGTGAAAGTGAATTAACAATAAATCCCTAAAATCGTTAGATAAAATATTTGTGAATATTAAGTGAATGATTACAAGGAGAATGTCTGAGGAAATTACACAACAAATTGAGGCTCTTACAGCCCAAATTGAGCAACAGAGACTACAAATTGAAGCTCTATCATCCCGTCCCCGTTCAAATTATGAAAGTGAAGTAGAGTCTAGAGTAAGATTGCCTTCCAATCCTACTTCCTCATTTAACCCATCTAGAGTGCCAGATGCAATCAAACTAATTGTCCCATATAAAGGAGATAAAAAATCATTAGCCACCTGGATCGCGTCCTTCGAAGAAAAACTCGATCACGCAAAGCAATTATGTCCCACAGCAGCAGATTTCACTTCGGAGTAACCTCTAAGGACAAGTATTATTAGCGACAAGATAACGGAGGAGGCCAGTGAAGCTCTTGAAGCGCGACACACCCTTGCGATTGGAATATTATCAAAAAGTACTTATCGAGTACTTTGGTGATAAACGAGATCTTTCTAGTCTTGTAACCCAGATTTGCTATTTAAAACAAGGCAACAAGAATATAACGACCTTTTATAACGAATGCCGTGAATTATTATCGGATATTGTTGCAAAGCTAGCCTTAGATCCTGACTTGAACAGAAATATTCAAACCCTTTCTCGCAGTTATGAAGACATGATCCTCAATTCATTTATTGATGGCCTCGTCGAGCCATATTCCACACTCGTTAGAACTACATGCCCTACTACTCTTCTGTTAGCTTATCAACGTGCGCTTGATCAATTTAACGCTGCTCAGCGCAAGAGAGAAAAATTTCCAAAACTTCAGTTTATTCCGAATAACACTAACAGAGCCCCGCCTCAGCAAAGTGGAAATTTCAATAGATACCAAAATAATTTTAGGGCTCAACCAAATTACAACCCGAATTATCGCCCATACTATCAAAATAATTTCAAACCTCAAAATCAGAACCAGCATAACGGTCAATTGCAGAACGCAATTAAATTCGAACCCCAATCTTCCTCAAACTTCAGACAGAACAACCCACCCCAAGGCAACATGAGAATTAATTGTCACGAAGATCAACATGAGTCCGACCAAACTTTCCCATATTGCACTAATTCCGATCAGTACACAGATGAGCCATATGAAGATCCTGTTGAATATCATGACGACTCAAATTTTCAACCAGGCCCAGATGCGGAAACCAAAACGTAAATAATTTTCTTCCCTACATCGTTGTGCAAGTACAAACGAAGCAGCTAAAATTCCTCATTGACACAGGTGCCAACAGGAATTATATTGATCCAGCCAAAGTTTTGCCAAATGAAATTTTTGAGTGTAAACCTACATGTGTGAACAATATTAATGGTTCATATGAAATTAATCAAAAAGTAAGGTTGACCATTTTCCAAAATAAACCTGCATTAGATTTCCAATTATTCAAATTCCACTCCTTTTTCGATGGCCTTATAGGATATGAGTCCCTTAAGAGTCTCGGAGTAGAAATATTGACTTCCACTAATACATTAAAATTTCCGGAATATTCCATTCAAATGTTACGAAAATATCCTGACTCTTTTCGATATCTCTCAATGCTCACGAAGAAGCTCCCGTAGTTTTGAATACAAAAGTTAGTCATGGAGATTTTTACATCGAATACCCTCTTCCCTAACACAAGATGTGATGATTGTACCAGGTCTGTATAGGGCTGACCATAATAAAGCCCACATTTTATTGAAAAACTGTTGCAATTTCACCGTGAAATGCAACCCAAACTGTTTAATTCCCTCTGAATTGAATAATTTTGAAGAACGTAAATTGAACACAACGTCTAAAAATGAATGCCGCTTTGATCCCGCTCCAATTAACCCGAAATTGAGAAATCAACTTCGTATCGATCATCTTAATGGAGAAGAAAGGGATAAACTTCTAAAACTTATTTCTAAATATCAGGACGTTTTCTTCATTAAAGGCAATGACTTGACCTTCACTAACGCAATCAAGCACAAAATTGAAACCAGGGATGAAATCCCTACCCATGCGAAGAGCTATCGGTACCCCTATTGCCATAAGCAAGAGGTACAAGATCAAATAAACGAAATGTTAGCTCAAGGCATTATACGGCCTAGCACATCCCCTTGGTGCTCACCAATTTGGGTTGTCCCAAAAAGGCGGATGCCTCAGGCAAACAAAAATGGCGTTTAGTTGTCGATTATCGTAAACTAAACGATAAGACAATAGACGACAGATACCCGCTACCAAATATCACCGAGATTTTGGACAAACTTGGTAGGTGTCAGTACTTCACGACGCTGGACCTCACCTCGGGTTTCCATCAGGTAGAAGTTCATCCTGATGATGTGTCAAAAACGGCGTTTAGCGTTGAACATGGATTATACGAATACCTTCGCAACATTTCAGCGCGTCATGGATAATGTTTTACGAAATTTATTAGGCAAATGTTGTCTTGTGTACATGGACGACATAATTGTCTTTTCAACTTCTCTGCAAGAGCACATTGAAAACTTAAATAAAGTTTTCCTAGCTCTCAAGAATGTTAACTTGAAAATTCAACTCGATAAGAGTGAATTCCTAAAGAAAGAAGTAGCATTTCTTGGTCACATTGTCACCGACCAAGGTGTGAAACCAAATCCTGATAAAATCAATGCCATTCTTAAATGGCCTATTCCAAAAATCAAACCGAACTAAAAGGGTTTTTAGGAATTCTTGGCTACTACAGGCGGTTTGTCCCTGATTTCGCCAAAATCACGAAACCATTAACCGCCCAACTACGCAAAGGAGAATCCGTAGAGCACACGCCTTTGTTTATGAAAACCTTTGAAACCTGCAAAGTCTACTGACTCATAGTAACATTTTGCAGTATCCCGACTTCGATAAGCCATTCGTTTTAACTACGGATGCGAGCAATTTCGCCCTAGGAGCGGTGCTATCGCAGGGACCTATCGGAGCGGATAGACCCATAGCTTACGCCTCGAGAACATTGACCAAGTCCGAAGAGAATTATTCGGCCATTGAAAAGGAATTGTTGGCCATTGTATGGGCAACTCGATACTTCCGCCTGTATCTCTTTGGTAAGAAGTTCACACTCTATACTGACCACCAGCCTTTAACATATGCCCTAAATTTAAAATCCCCAAACACAAAACTCGTAAAATGGAGACTTCAGTTATCCGAATACGATTTTGAAATAAAACACCGGCCAGGGAGACAAAATGTCGTGGCAGATGCTTTGTCTAGAATACCTGAAATAAATGTAAACGAAGAATCATCCGATTCAAGTTCAATTCATTCGGCAGATACTGACGTGTCAGAATTCATCGAATGCACCGAACGTCCCATTAACTTCTTTCGCAATCAGATTATTTTGAAAATCGGCACTGAAGATTCTGAAACCTATGAGGAAATCTTCCCGAGAGTTCATAGACGAATCATTACCAAACTAAATTTTGGAGTTCCATTAATGATTCGAATCTTCCGGGAATGCATGGACCCATCAAAACAAAATTGCATACTTTGCCCCGAAAGCTTGATTCCAACTATCCAAATTGTCTATAAAAATTACTTTAGTAGACATAAAATCTTCAAGATCAAGATATCGCAGAAAATGTTAACAGATGTAACTAATATTCAAGAGCAAGATTCGCTCATAGAACAAACCCATGAAACCTCACATCGAGGCATCAAAGAAAATTACGCCGAAATGATTAGACGTTATTATTTCCCTAACCTTAAGACAAAGATTAGGAAATTTATTATCTTATGCCAAATTTGCAATAAGGCCAAGTACGAGAGGAAACCGTATAAGATAAAACATGGCGAAACTCCCATCCCTAAAAAACCATTGGATATCATCCATATCGATGTTTTCATTTCGCAACCCTACTTATTTTTGTCGGTAGTCGACAAATTAACTAGATTTGGAAGCCTCATCCCCATAAAATCTAGAGCTATTCCGGATATCAGAAAAGCTATACTGAAATACTTTTGCCTTGTATGGAACTCCTCAGCTAATAGTTTCAGATAACGAACCGGCTATAAAGTCCATTGAACTAAGAGGCATACTCGCAGATTTGAACGTCCAACAATATTTTACTCCCGTTGATCGTAGTGAAACCAATGGCATCGTAGAACGCTTCCATTCTACAATAGCCGAAATATTTAAATGTAATAAACATAGGTACCCGAATGTCACTGTCAAAGAAATGTTCCTTATTTCCTGTACTCTTTACAACAATAGCATACATTCAGCTACCAACATGAAACCACGAGAAATATTTTATGGGATAAAAGACGGAGAAGAAAGGCCATTGGATCGTGAGAGAATGTTAGAAGCCCGGAATAAAATCTATGACGAAGCTGTGCACCAAATCTCACAAATCCAACGTAACCAAAATGCTCAAAGAAACCAAATTCGAGAAAACCCCCCACCTCTGGATGTAGGTCAACTGGCGTTCACCAAACGACACGGAGTAAAAACAAGAGACAGGATAACTTCACCCCGTCGTAGTCGCCGAGGACGGGCAACAGACGTTCCTTGATGAAAATCAAAGGAAGTTACATAAAGAAGCCCTTCGTCGAATCAGAGAATAGGAATACTTCAAGTGAAAGGCTAACTATATACAATACTGTAAGAATATTCCTTTACGCAGAACGTACTGCTTGGACATATCCCAGCACTTGCTCAACTTTTCCAAGCTTAATTACAAATCGCAATAACTCCTAAACCAGATAGTCGACCTGCTAGCACTAATCCAATTAAACCCTATCACTATACAAATTCCATTCTAAATAATCCATCTTTGCTTTAAGCTATCGTACTAAACCAGAATAAATTTAGTTATTTTTCACTAATAAAAGTTTTTCTAATTTTAGGACAACAATATGAAGGCTACCACGCTCATCATTTTCGCCGTGATCATCTCTTCATCTACAGCAAGATCCTCCCCTAGCATCCAAATAACCGATCTCCAACGAAATCCTGGTTTATTAACACTAGACATTGGGAAAACCTTTGTAAAAATTGGGAAGCATCAAATTTACCACACAATTGACTTGAAACGATACGAACCAATTCTTGCAAAGCTCGAAATTATCCTTCAAGGAATCAAAAGTTTTGAAAATTATACAGATGCTTGAGTCAAAATTTAGCAATACTCAAACTCTGTTTCACAACCTAATGCCAAGACATAGAAACAGACGAGGATTGTTCAATTTTCTCGGTTCTACTCTAAAACAAATTACAGGCAATCTGGACGATAATGATCTAATAAAAATTTCGGAGAATATCAGAAAGTTAGAGTCCAATAACGAAATTTTGATAAACGAAAATAACGAACAAGTCCAAATCAATAGCCAACTTCAAGATAGGATGAATAGAATTATCAGACAGTTAGAAAAGGACCATGATCAAATCAAACGAAGTCTAATAGATTCACGAACTAGTTCAGGTGTAGCGAAAAATTTGATAATTCTACAAGACATTCTAAAAACCAATATTTTAATTGATAATGTAAATGATCACTTTAGAACCATTTTTGAAATAGTACAGCTAGCCAAATTAAGAGTTATTTCCAAAGATATTTTGACTCCTGATGAATTAAAAATTATAAAACAACAATTTGAAACCCAAAAGCTTAACGTAGAAACCGTAGATCAAATGTACGAATTCCTTGTAATAAGCAGCTTCCATAATGAAACTAAGATTATTTTTGTAATTGAAATTCCCTCGCTCGAAACTCTTGCCTATAAAACTCTCTTACTAGAACCTTTGATAATTAAAGATAGGACGCTGAAGGTACCGGCAACCATAGCAATCATCAACGATTTCAATCTCTACTTCATCAACAAACCCTGCCAGGAAATAGGACGCAACCACATCTGTAGCTTGGAAAACCTTCAAAACTCGACAAACGATGGCTGTTTCTCAATGCTTCTCAACGGAAAACCAGCAAACTGCTCATTTAAGGAAGTAAGCCAAGTATCGGTGGTAAAACCATTAACCCCAAATCATTTGGTCGTCAAGCAAATCAAAAACCAAGAGATCATTACTTCTTGTGGAATACATAACAGAACTCTAACTGGCACATTTTTAATAGAATACCATAACTGTACTATCTATATCGATGGGTTGGAATTCACCAACAAAGAATGGTATAAATCTGGTCAGTTATCAATCGTTCCACTGGACGGTTTGGACATCCAAATTAAAGACCTAGAGCCTGAGATGAGTTTCGAAAAATCCACATCAACAATAGACATCATCTGGATTCTCTAAGAAAAACCATGAATTCTGTCGTACTAACGTCAATGTCTTTATCAGGCGTCAGCCTGCTTGCCATTATAATCGCCATTTTATTTTATATGAGCAGAAAAATTTTCCATGAGAAGCAACGTGCCAAACCAACCGGAAACGAGGACGTTTCGGACTTCAAGGAGGGGCCAGTTACGGACGTAAATGCAACCAGAGTCAAATTGCTGGAACGGCAACTGTTAGCGTCCAACTCTAAGCTAGCCACATTGGACCGGACGTAACCGGAGACCAACACCTTGCACATTCCGCACCGGTGTTATTGGAGCCGCGACCGACGCCCATGATTGATGGTTCTTGCCAGTATCAGCATAAAGTATTCCCCAGCTAGGTTCCATAATAATTAGTTAACAATAAAATTCATTCGTATTTCTTCACTCGAGCGGACAGGTCGATTGTTTAGTTTTTTTTAAAAACGTATCTCGAACGACAAAAAACATAAGTTATACCTTCCTAATTCAATTAGCAAACATTTTGCATCACTTCGGTTTTACTGAATCACGTATTTTTTTGTAGCTTCCACAAAATACTGTTTTGATATAATAATTATATTTCTTTCCATTAGTTTCGAAATCTTAGTAACATATTGAGTAATCACGTAAGCACTAACATATTGTTTTTTTTTTATTCCAGGTACGTAAATCAGCTGTTACTTTCATTTTTACAATGCTTGACTGTAAATTCAAATCAGAAGCAGGTATGTAAGGTACACCGAGGAAAGTGAACCACCAAGTTATTTCTGGCATACAATTATCTTTTTAACTTGTGGTCTCCTAAATAAAGAACCAATTTCATCAAATTAGTAATATTATCCGATTGTAATTCAGAATTCGAATGCATCATGTGGTTGAATAATGTTTGATGTTTGAAAGATTTTTCTGGCTGTGTAAAAAAGAAGAACTCCAAACTGGCCAACCCTCCCAAAAACAGCTCGTCTTACCGAGTACCACTAGACCACGGTTGATTACGAACGATGCAGTACCCACCAAGCTTAACTGGTCCAACTATTTCCAGCGTGACAAATCTGGTGCACGACTTTTCAATGCAACGAAACGTTTGCTTATCTTTCGATTCGTTCCATCTATGCAATGGCTACCTAGAAGCTGTGCAAATATGTGCATTCGAGAATGGCTTGACAGCTTTATTACGCATCTGATCGTCCGGTAACATGTTCGAATGCCTAAGCTGTAAGCCATTCTCTAGCAGCCGAGTGGAAGCCCGAGCAAAGGCAGATAACTGAAATGATATCAAACTGATAACAGGATTAGTTACCCTTATTATCATCTTGATATTTAGTTATCAATCATGTGATTACCTGATAACTGAATAATAACAAAATGTATTATCAATACAAATTTGGTATTTTCTTCTAAATTTCGCGTCGTTCAGATATTGGGCTAAGCATTCTATTCTTTCAAACATATTGTACAGCGCATAAAAAAAATCTACTCATCCGCTTATTTTTCGACGCAACCAAAATAAGCGCCAGATAGTCGCCTAAGAAAAACATACCTGTAGCAAAAAAGCTTTGATAATTTTGAAATTTTCGTATCTGTTTTATACTATGCTTATTAACTTTACTTTCATTTCAGGTGTTGTTGAATAATGAAATATGTATCTGAGAACTAAGCGTTGTAGTTTAATAAGTACTTAAAATGGCCTTGCAGCTCCCGGAACATATGATCCAAGGGCATGTGCTCATTCAGGAACGGTGAATAGTCTTGACTAACCGCAATATAATTCGTCTTGGGATCCACAGTGCTTATGTATATGGCGAAGCGGAAAATTAAACTGGAAGTGTCGGATAATCAAGAAATTTCAAGGTTCTGGTGTGTGGTGGAGAAAACAATTATGCTGCGCACTTTAGACGATTTATTAATGTGCTCAACCAAAGAGTAATTGCTCAACTACTGACAGTTTAAACCTAATGAGCAAGATCATCTGCAGTCAAACCTCCAATAGTCGATGTTGAAAGGACGGTCGACTCATGGGAATATCGAGATGTGAAATAGAAAATTCTTTGGAAGGTGTTTGAATGGACCATCACAGTAGCCCAAAAAATATGTATAATTAGTCGACCCGGCAGACATTGTAAGCGAAAATGCGCGTTGTGGACTAAGTAGCCATATGAAATGGCCATGGTCTCGGGCTCCCACATAACCTTATGTACCAAAATCAACCTTTTTCGTTCATTTCGGGCCCCCCGAAAACTGTTCGATCCTGGATCCACCGAATAGCAACATTTTTTCACGGAATAATTCTTCCTGGGATCAGCAGTGTTTATGTTTATATATGCATATGAAAACATGAAACATTTCACTGTGAAATGCAAGGCTGTGGTTTAGTTTGAATAAAACCTATAATCGAAATCGATTTACAGCATGGTGCTGCTAGCAAGCTAATGATTGATAATATAAGAGAGAAAAACTAACCTAAGCCTGTTATTTAATTGGTCACAACTGAAAACAAAATGTATTCAATAAAAGGACGATGAATCGTATTTATCCTAATTGATTGCCGATTCGCTATTTTGAATGAAATTCATTTCGGTTATCATTTTTGCTATGTTGACTTGTAATTCAACCAGAATGATAACAATTCTAGTTATCAATATAACTGGATAATTAAGTTTGTTATTAATAAGTTATTCTGCTGTGCACTCTGTCCAGCCAACTGTTATTTACGTAAGTGGTTATGGTATCATGATTTGATTATAAATAGTCTTCAGTAAATGCAAGATCGAAGAAAGCGTAGTGCTCTTCTCTCCTGCTCCTCAAGAAAGCGTAATTAGGTGAGTGCCTAGAGACGACGCCGTACAATCATACGATTCGAGTTCGAATCCCAGTGAATGCCAACATTTTTTTCAATGCGTAACGAAGTCGGCAAAGAAGATTTAATTATTTTGGTCGATAAAACAGTGATGGCTGATAACTAAATAATAACTAAATTAGTTATTTGAGTGGATAACATGTAGAACAAAATGTGTTATCAATTTAGTATCAGTGATAACCTAATTTGTTTTCAGGCAGTTATTTCAGGAAGAAAATTCGGATATCGTTTTTGTTATGTTGGCTGTTAATTCAGCCAAAATGATAACAAGTTCAGTTATCAATATGTCCGATAACCGGATAATAGAATTTGTTATCAATTAGTTATTCATTTTTGCTCGGGAGTGCAAATGCATTCCATTCGTACGATTCACTCCGAGAATACACCATCAGGCCATGTGTGTACACATAAAACAGGGGAGCAGTAATGCAAAAAAAAACACAGCAAATAAAATCACCATAAATATTCTCGTTGGACGCTCCATTGAGAACAAGCGAATGCATAACTGCGTGCAGAGAGCGTAAGTCTCGGCCCCATAACTACACTATTGCGAGAATGAATCCTAATGCGAGAACTTGCACGCATTAAATAACACTAATGTGTGATGGAGACCTAGATTTGCGCCATGCCTGGAAATGGATGTTAAATGTAGTGAGAGGATCAACGGGCAAGTGCGATTGGAGCACTGTTCTGCAGCCCCCGATGCATGTCCCCATGCATTCAACGCTGGACCAGTGCGAGGGGTTTACTAAAGGCTGTGAGTCCTGTATGGACGCTTGACTGCCTATGTGAGGGACGACCCTTTGACCCCGTTTCTTTAGAGAAACGAAAATGTGTCATTGGGTCGTGGTATTATTGACATTTTCATCATGTGTAGATAAATATGAAGATTGTCAACGAAGGTCGATGATGTTTTTTTCGCTACAGATTTGTCACCGATTACAGTTGGTTAAAAGAGTTGGTACAGATAACTGAAATACAAAATAATCTTATTATTGAATGAAATCAGAAGTCGTTGGTAATAATGTTTTGCTTTATTGACATCCCATTGATTCGAACCTAGTCGCCTTCTGCACAGTATTCTTTGTAGCATCACATCTGAAACCTTAGCTACGGAAGCCCCAACGTATCAATACTCCAATAAATTTACTATTTCGATGATATCTAGTTCCGTAACCATACGCAGGGCATCACATAGCGACAGACATAGGGCAAAGCTTTCGCTAGTGTTATGTAAATAAAACAATGTAAGGCAGCATAAGCTCCAATGAGAATGTAGTGCCGCAAAACTATGTGGCTGTTAGTAAACAAATGTCACATTACGATCGCATGCAGATACCGACTTCAACAGTCGCCATATAACCTTTGTTTTGCAGTAAGCTTGTTTGTTTCCAACAAGATGTGTAACGCCACTAATTGCTTGCCATAATCCCATCCTAGTGTGTGGCGAACTGACTGCTGTTCACAATACTGTCTGGGATCATCATTAACCGACTATTCAAAATACTTTATGCCACCATCCGCCGCGAGAGCGGCAGATTTCAAACGCGTTCGTTGCATCGATCCAAAGCGCCCATAAAAATAAGAAAAACCCAAATTAATTCACATAGTAGTGAGACTGCCCTTTTCGTAATCAGTTCAGACACAACAACCACGCAAATTATTTAATGAGCTTGCTTAGTGAGGGACTTTAAGTCGAGCCCGATATGGCGTACTTAAAACTCTACATTTGAAGGATAGTACAAACCCATCTTATAAAAAATGCAAAACTGTCTGTCGAAGACTCGTGTTTTGGCGAGAAAGTGTTGCCTTTCAGTACACATCACCCCGAACAAGAAAGACAAATTTGAAATAAACGTGAAGTCATCTCTCGGTTTAGAAATGAGCTTTCTTGTACATTTTTTCTTCTGTGCGAACTTGCCGTGGCTGTTGCTATTGTTGCTGATATTTTGTTGTTTAACCGTGTTCGATTGCCATCACCACCCGGCCAGACCCGCTTTCGTTATCAATATTGTTCTTGCTCTCGGTGCACTTTGCGTTCCGCTTTTTCGTATCGTAATCGAGGGTGGATGAAATGTTTATTTTTGTGTTCTGCCTTTAACTAAAAAATGTACTCTATTTTGATATTTTTCTCGAATTTATGTAGGAGCAATTACGGGTTTGATTGTTTTTTTTTCTCTTATTGTCAGGGTCTTTTAATATTACAATTGTGCTCAAATTTATCGTTGCAAAAGTCTAATAAAACAGAATCGCCATTGCTTCTTTGTAGATAGAAACGTCGTCTCATTGCTATTCTGAGTTGATATTATTCAAAAAAAATCTTCAATTTTCATAATTCTGTTTTCATATTATAAATATTTTGGCGATAAGGGTTACCCACTTAATCCTTTTGTCGTAGACCAAATAAGGACGTCCGTTATGATCTTGTGATCCTAGTACAATTGGACGATACTACTTTTCAAAATCGGGTACATATTTGTAATAAACGATAAGCAGGTCATCCACATGGGCCCTCCTTAACCGTGCGGTAAGACGCGCGGCTACAAAGCAAGACCATGCTGAGGGTGGCTGGGTTCGATTCCCGGTGCCGGTCTAGGCAATTTTCGGATTGGAAATTGTCTCCACTTCCCTGGGCATAAAAGTATCATCGTGCTAGCCTCATGATATACGAATGCAAAAATGGTAACTTGGCTTAGAAACCTCGCAGTTAATAACTGTGGAAGTGCTTAATGAACACTAAGCTGCGAGGCGGCTCTGTCCCAGTGTGGGGATGTAATGCCAATAAGAAGAAGAAGAAGGTCATCCACATTGTGCTTTTAAGCAAGCTGTTGGTGAACAATGTTGACGACTTCGTTATGGTGACCGATATAGGCTAAACACTCGGTCACAATATGCTCGATGGTCTCTCCCACTGAATTGTACTTTCTGTAGCGTTCCTCTTCATATGCAATGTATAGTGTCGATCACTCTTCGTCGCAATTACCTGGTCCTGGATGACTACCATGACTCCTTTTGTTTCTTAGAAGAGTTTACCCTGCACCCACGTATTCGACCCCGCTTCGGCGATATACTCCAGCTCCAGTTGATGAGAGTGCATCCTATGCAACTCTTTCTGCTTCCATAATACAATCATCTCGTCGATAGTTTTGATGTCACAATTCAATTGATAGTCTTCTTGCGGCACATACAGAGCATGGAATACGTAGTCAGCTTCACACAAGGCGCGATAGATTTCGTGTCAGTTCTGGCTCTCCACTAGACTATAAATTATTGCACAACATCTGGTTCTTACTGACTTACTTATGAGTACTGTGCAATCCGAATGGTGCAAAGGGCCAAAGGGTTTGCCTCTGCTACCATGTTCAGCTGGATTCCAGTCTAATGCTTGTTTGCAGATCCACTTCTGTTCCCTAATTTCAGTTACTATCGATCTCTGGTGACTACGACGATGGAGCTTGTTGTTTGAGACCCAGTTGTGAGGCCACCAGGCACGAATTTTGTACCGCAAGCATCTGTTGATGAACTCCTTCTCGTCGTCGTATTGCTCGGCTGATTCGTTTCGATCAATAATTCCAGAAGAACACAACCCAGCTCCTAATAAATCAGCCGAAAGTTAAGTAAAAGTTCATAGTTCTGTAATTGTTCTTTAACATACCAACTGCCCTTTTTGCAATTATGAGCTCAATCAAGCAATCCGAACCAATTTCCAGATCGAATGGGTGACGGAGGTGTATTTTCCTATATATTTTGGCTGAAACCACCATAAAAACTTCAAACCAAATGCGCCAGCTTATACAACAAGCGATTGAGCTGAAATTTAGAGCGATTGATTTTCTCACCAAAAGACACAATCCTGGGGCCTGGAGATGTGCCCGTGGAATTCGACAAAAAAAATCTCCCCATACTAAGCTGGGCCAGTCTAATATACACCCAACCTTAGATGGTACGCGGTACTTTTCGTTCGAAGACTCAAAGTGCGCGTTAGTTCTTCACGAGTCCCGTGTCCTTAAAGGCCTACCGACCTGAGAATGTAGATTTTGGTTCGATGCGAAATATATTCTATAGAAACATCATATGGAGTCCAAAAGTACGTACGATTTTCTGCATGATGTTTCCCCGAATTTTTCGTTTCGGTGTAGTATCGTTTTCAGAAGTCTCGAAAATGTTATTTAGCTAAAAACAACTTGCCATCGAGAAGGACATGCGAAAATGTAATTTGGTCGAACAATAGCCAATGGTGTAGTGAATAATTATAATTGAGAAGTGAAGAGTAAAAAATGAGAAATTAGAAATAAGAAGCGAGAAGTAAGACGTCTCATTTCACACTGCTTCTCATTTGACACTTCTTACTTTTCACAGTTGGAATGGAGTATTGTATTGGAGTATTGGAGGAATTGGAAGCGAGACGTCTCCTTCTTATTTCTCACTTCTAGTTGAGAAATGAGAAGTGAGCAGTGAGAAGCTAAAATTCAAACTCACACCTTTCAAATGAGAAGTGAGAGCCAAGAATTAAGACATAATGATTGAAAATGAGTTGTTTCATCTCTCAATCTTCATTTCTGACTTCTCACAGGTCCTATGACCGAATGCTGTTTGGCCGAATAGTAGAAATATGGTAAGAAGTAAGATGTTGGAAATGAGAAGTGAGCACAGGCAGAGTAGAACTGAGAAAAGGGAAGTGAGTAATGAGTAGTAAGATTTGTGTAGTAACAAGTGAGAAGTGTGTGATTGAATGTAAGATGTGATAAATAGGAGAGAATAATGAGAAAAGCTGAATCAAGAGATAAGAAATGAGAAATAATAATTGGCAAGTGAGCAGTGAGTGGTGTGATATAGGACAAAAAGAAGAAGAAAAAGAAAAAGAGGAAGGACAAAGGAGGATAAAGGATGAGGGAGGATAAAGAAGATTAAAGAAAGGAGTATAGAGATAAGGAAGAAGGAAGAATGAAGAAAAAAGAAGAAGGAAACATGAATAACAAAAAAGGAAGAACGAAGAAGAAGACGAAAGAAGGAAGTGTCAAAAGGAAGAAGGAAGAAACAATTTCGATTTCATGCTTCCGATGACCGATTAGATCTCTAGCATTGATGGCGAATAAATAAGGAGGAAAAAGGGGAAAAAAATAGGAAAAAAGAAGAAGGAAGAAGAAACATGAAAGAAGAAAGTATTTAAAAGGAATAAGGAAGATGGAAGATAGTAGAAGTAAAAAAAAGTAAAAAGGAAAAAGAGGAACAGGTAGGGTAAATGGTAGAAAATAGAAGAAGCGAAAGACAAAAAAAGAACGAATAAATATGATTGCACTATTTTCGATTCTCGTATCTCACTTCTCACATCCCACTTCTTGTTTCTCACATCTTACTTCTCACTTTTTCCTTCGTACTTTTCACTTCTTATTTCTCACTTATTACTTCTCATTCTTCACTTCCCTATTCTTACTTCTCATGGCCTTGTCTCATGAGATGTGAGAATTGTAGGAATAAGGAAGAAAGTAGAAGGAAGAAGAAATATGAAAGAAGAAAGTATGAAAAAGGGAGAAAAAAGGATTACCGTCTTCGACCAGAGGTCGCACAGACTGAACACTTATCATCTAGCATGAGACAACGGACAGGGCATATAACATCCAGTGGACTAGTGGAGATCTTTCCACTTTACGGAAAGTTTCTCCTTCCTGGAAGGGAATGGAACCCACATTCCACAGCACCGCACGGCCACGAAGTCCACAAGGAAGGAAGATGAAAGATAGTAGAAGGAAGAAGAAAGAGGGGAAACAAGTAAGGAGAAAGAAAGAAGAAAAAATAAGGTAGATGATAGAAATAAGATAGAAGAAAGGGAAAATGAAAATAGGAACAAATAAGGGCTATTGCACAATTTTTGATATTCGCATCTACTTCTCACTGCTCATTTCCCACTTCTCACTTCTCGCTTCTCAAATGTCACATTTAACTTCTCACTTCTTCCTCCTTACTTTTCACTTTTTCACTTATCACATCTCACTTTTCACATCTCACTCTTCACTTCTCAATTCTTACTCTTAATTTTCACTTCTCAATTGTCTTTCTTCTTCCTCACTGCTCGCCGTACACTTCATGTAAATCTCACTATTCACTTCTCATTACTCATTTTTCACTACTCGCTCAGACAAACGGCATTCGGCCAAATGGTTTGACACCCTTATAACTTGTTGGGCCAAACATTTTTTTCGGCCAAACGATCATTTCGCCCAAATAACATTTTCGGCTAAATCATTTTCGGCCTGATAAACCAAAGCCATGGCCTCACCGACGAGCTCGGATACGGCTTAACAGCTATTTATTATGGGTGGAAAGATATGCAGTCATGTTGGTACTCCAAGTTTGGTGAATTTTGCATCCAAGCCTCTTGAAAGGAGGCTTCCGAGCCTCTTGAAAGGAGGCTTCCGAGCCTCTTGAAAGGAGGCTTCCGAGCCTCTTGAAAGGAGGCTTCCGAGCCTCTTGAAAGGAGGCTTCCGAGCCTCTTGAAAGCAGGCTTCCGACCCTCTTGAAAGGAGGCTTCCGAGCCTCTTGAAAGGAGGCTTTCGAGCTTCTTGAAAGAGGTTTCTTAGCCTCTTGAAAGGAGATTTCTGAGCCTCTTGAAAGGAGGCTTCCGAGCCTCTTGAAAGGAGGCTTCCGAGCCTCTTGAAAGAAGGCTTCTGAGCTTCTTGAAAGGAGGCTTCCAAGCCTCTTGAAAGGAGGCTTCCGAGCCGCTTGAAAGGAGGCTTCCGAGCCTCTTGAAATGAAGCTTCCGAGCCTCTTGAAAGGAGGCTTCCGAACCACATGAAAGGAAGCTTCCGAGCCGCTTGAAAGGAGGCTTCCGAGCCTCTTGAAAGGAGGCTTCCGAGCCTCTTGAAAAGAAGCTTCCGAGCCTCTTGAAAGGAGGAGGCTTCCGAGCCGCTTGAAAGGAGGCTCTGAGCCGCTTGAAAGGAGGCTTCCGAGCCTCTTGAAAGGAGGCTTCCGAGCCTCTTGAAAAGAAGCTTCCGAGCCTCTTGAAAGGAGGAGGCTTCCGAGCCGCTTGAAAAGAGGCTTCCGACCCTGTTGAAAAGAGGCTTCCGACCCTGTTGAAAAGAGGCTTCCGACCCTGTTGAAAAGAGGCTTCCGACCCTGTTGAAAAGAGGCTTCCGACCCTGTTGAAAGGAGGCTTCCGACCCTGTTGAAAGCAGGCTTCTCAGCCTCTTGAAAGGAGGCTTCCGAGCCTCTTGAAAGGAGGCTTCCGAGCCTCTTGAAAGGAGGCTTCCGAGCCTCTTGAAAGGAGGCTTCCGAGCCTCTTGAAAGGAGGCTTCGGAGTCTTTTGAAAGGTGGCTTCGGAGTCTTTTGAAAAAAGGCTTCGAAACCTTGTGAAACTTTCGAGCTGCATGGGAGGAGGCTTTCAAGCCGCTTGCAATGAAGCTACTGATCTTTTAGGAAAAAAGATCTTCATGTCTCTCAATTAAACGCTTTCAAACCTTCATTTTCTAAATTTTTTTGACAGATTCATATTCTTAACATCTTATTCAACAGTTTGTCTCAATGTAGATTACATTCGAAGTTTTGTCCAATCTTTTGTCCCACAGCCCTTCATACACTATGTCAGTCAGGGCAGGATTCTAAAGTCTTTGGATCAGGATTTGCCTGTAGCTTGAAATGTAGCCGTGGTAGATCTTATCCCGTAACACACCACGTAAAGTTGTCTACCAAAAATATTCTGCAATACCAGAAGTTGTATTTTCATCAATTGACTTGTGTGGCGTTCAGTACTGCAAAAGGTCGTGATCGCCATAAGACATAGAGCAAAGCACCTTTTTCCTTCTTTCACCACTGTTGGTTGCTTCCTTCGCACAGCAAAATGCTTACTGAAAGCATTGACCGTTCAGTTTTGTTTTTCAATTCGAACTCTTCAAACTAAAGGTTACACTGTTTCGATTCTACAGCAGTAGAATATGCTCGTTCCTGTTTTTTGTTATTTTATAACGCAGAAACAACGAGATTAGTGTCAATTCTTTTAAATTTGGATGATTACGTGCAAACGAAAAAAGTGCATCGTTTCGATTATGTTGGCGGCTTTTAACTCTCAATTCCATCGTGTTCAAAATCTGGAAATCTTCGGCATGTACGAACTGCATTTTTTGCGCTCAACTGCGTAACTTGTTCCATCAGGTAAGCATCGATAAACTCCTACTTCCTGTCTCAGTAGCAGCCACCAGCAAACAGCATTATGGCAATTGATATGCCATCAGATCTAATAATACAGCGCGGTTCGCCATGAACGCGAGTGGGGCGACGTAACTCCACCGCCCCATTTGCCTGGTAGTAAAACTGTACATTCGGCACTGCTCTACCCCCTGCATTAGTACCATCCAGTAGAGTCGTCGCAGCGCAGCGTGCAGTGTTTCTGGTTGTTAGTGGGTTCCGTTTTGCTAAAAATGTTTACTTGAGCGTTTTCCGGTATTACGATGGCAGCGGCAATATGTATGTAGGCACTAGGGCCAAACTGTTGCTGCTGCGTTACCAACCACCCCGACCCAAAGCGCTACGTAATTCCATAAATTGTGCGTGGAAAATTAATTGTTTTCACGCAATCATATCGGCCTAGGCCCGCGGGTTTTCCAACTCATTGCACCAGTTTTTGTAGCACTTCGTTCTCGGGGGAGGGCCAATTGCGTCTCGCTGAGTTGTAAAGTCGCCTGGCCACCTCTAGGGGAAATGGTTAATCATGTAAATCGGTTCACTCCCACCGCACCACGACAAGCCATCCGGCTTGACGGGTGCTCTCTGTATACCGTTTCACCGAAACATAAGGAATGGCTTTCATTTGCATAAAATGATTACCATCTAGCTGCTCGTTTTTGGCTAGATTCGGTTGCTACTGGGTTACTCTGGAGTTTGGGGTACGATAGAGTCGCTTCGAAGATATCGCCTCCACAAAAAAAGAACATTGCTGATAGTTCGGAATATTCATGAATAATTCAGACAAAGAAAAACAGTGACTCTTGGTCTTAACCCATGTCATGTTACTGAGGCTGGCAACGAAGTTCAATTACTCGTGTTTTATCCGTGCTAAGTGGATGTGTCGAATAAGGGTGCTTGGTTTAACTCACAATGTGTTAAAGATTATTGTGTTACACGTTTTTTCAATCGTGAGTGTTCTTGAAGAAAGCTACTTGTCTCTAGGATATACTCTGTACTTGCTACGATGCGATTCCCCGACAAACGACATACAATATAATTCAATTCTGAATCCAAATTCAAATAAAATTAAAGTCCCAAAACAAAAAAAAATCAATTTCCAATTCTATCGAAGTCCAATATAGATCGTTCCCAAATTCTATTCAGATCAAATTCCAACAAACATAATATGAATAAAGCTCTATAGAAATCCAAATCTAATTGTAAATAATACAATTATACAAGAACTGTAATTAATGATTACACAGAATCCATGATTGATCCATATCTTTTCTATTAGACGCTCAGTTCGTTTAATATACATTATTCACGCGAGATAAAAACAACACCCCTTCCTACCATCAATAATCCATTTTACCGCAACTCAAACGAAGCGATCCCAAATCCCACGTCCTCATAAATTCTAAATTCTACCGTTTCGAGAAGAAATGTCAAATCAAGTGCAACAATAAACAGTCGTATCCAGCTTCCCATCGGGGACCGACAATTTCCCCCCGGTTTCGGTGGTGCGAAGAATGAACCATGAAAGATGCAGACTCTGGTGCCTGTCACGCGGAGAGTGTTCTCGAAAACGCATAAAACCCTACTGGTGACGACTTAAAGACGGCTGCAGCAAGACATACTGGATGCCAGCCGGGAGTCGGGGAGAAACAAGCATAACAAACCGTTATAAGATTAAAAGGTTAAATTTTTCCATGTGCATCACACTCCTCGCTCGCTCTGGGAGATGGTGCAGTCTTTCGGTTGCTTGACTCCATAGTTTCTCGTCATCACCGTTGATTACGAGTGATGCAGATGGACTGGGTGGGAGCAGCCACTCCCGTACCCGGCAACTGTGAAATGAACTTTCGTGTTAAGGAAAATAAATAATATACGAATTCGAAAACATGACAGCTAGTGGCTAAGGGAGAAAACAGTTGAAGGAGAATGAGGAGTGGAGGGTGGTTCAGATGCAGATATCATAGCACCGTTCGTTCCGAAATGAAATGCATCTTTCCCCCAAGAGCGGCCATGAAAGGCGATGATGAGCGGAGATCTTGGCAGAGGTAACGAATAAACTCTGGAAAGATTATCAAGTGTGGGGCTGTGTGAGGAGGCTTCACTTTTGCAGATGTGCACACGAACTTAGTTCGCAATTCTTTCGGAAAGATAAGGCACGTACCAAAACAGTTATGCAGCTCAGTTTTTCCTGCTGTTCGCCGTCGGTCACAGAAACTCCAGTAAACAAAATGAATTATTAAAGACGTCACTCGTTTCTTGAAACTTATCATAAATCTATGGATCGCTAAAAAAAATCCGAGAATTCGCTAATTCACTTTGTATTGACACTACTCTGAAGACAGGTAAAAGATCTCAATTTATGCATGGAAAAGAAAAATGACCATTGTGCAAAATCGCCCATGCATAAACTGTTGAGAATGTTCCAAGTGTTCGTTAGTCTTTTTGGTAATTCAACTTCCGCACTAGAAACTCAAGTGTGCTCAGTTCCATTCAAACCCGACAGATCGTTATCCTGGCACAGGTCTAATTTGCGATGCATTGCAACAATCCCATCTGGTTGAAAGTGACACACTTGGAGGACGCCCGAAAAAAAATAACTCTGATCTAAGGCAATGGGCCCTGATGGCAGCGATGTGATTTTCATGTTCGTGTCAAATCCGAAATTTTCCGCCCATGTTCGATTGTAGTGGCCAACTCAAAGGGAATTCCACTTTTTCGGTAGGTCGGACTGACGTCAGTTGAATTTCGGACGGTGGTGGCAGCAATTTCGCGCGAAGATGAGAGCAATCAATTTTGTCTGGCCGCCATCCAACGAGCACGAGGTGGTGTCCCATTTTTCTGAGAGCTTCTCGACTAGTTGGACACGGTGTGAACTAGGCAGACACTAGTAGTACTGGGGCATTGGAATTTTTGGGGGGAAAAGTATCTTTGTTGCGTTTACGTGATGCCGTGGACAGAGATTTCCATTAAGATTGTTTCGCATTCTTTGGATGTTCGCTCGACGGCTGCCAATGTTAACAGAAGACTGGATACAGAAAATAGACTGTCGTTGTTTTGGAGATTATCTTTTCTCTACCCTATGAAACAGACCAGCTACCATCGAGATGCGCAGATTATTGAGTGATTTAAAAATATCAGAAGCTGCTAGAGCTTGATTGAACGGACTTGAGTAATTCTATGAACCGTCTGTTGAAACTCAGTTTTTGTGTCATCAGCATGACATGCAAAGAAGAGTGGTATCTGAACAAAGAAGAATTAAGTAAATTAAAAACTTAAGCACCATGAATCGCCTAATGCCCCTATCTTGTGAAACAAGGTTTTGAAAAAGCCTTGAGCACAAGGACATCGATTTCCTAATCTTCTTTATTGGCAATACACACCCAATTGGGACATTGCTGCCGCGCAGTCCAATGTTCGTTACAGACTTTCACAGTAATTATCTACAAAGATATACCATAGCTTCATGATGATGACACTCTATTTTAATTTATTTATTTATTACCAGACTAAGGCCGGAGGTCATCTGCATGTCATTTGATTAATTTGTTCATAACTTTTTTCAGAAAATAAATCTACTTCATATTTGTAGATGTACTCCTAACGCTCGAGTAGGGCTATATTTTTGTTCAAGGGTACATTGCTCTAAATATAACATCTGAGGCTGGAGAGTGAAAACTTTCCGAAATGTCACGTGTCATTTGACATAATGTCATTTGAATGACATTTTGCCTCCCACGCCCCAGATTACATATTTACAGCAATGCCTTATTAGACAAAGTTGTAGGCACATTTAAGGGCTATAAGTTCGACATACCTCAGGAACCGATAGCTAACTTCTGAGCAAGTTCTGGAGAAATTATACAAACAGATGCAAATGACATTTTACAACACTGGTCGAGGGTCCGCAAATCGTCCTCCACCTGATTGATCCACCTTGCCCGCTGTGCACATCGTCTACTTGTTCCCGTCGGATCGTTGTCGAGAACCACCGCAGTCTTCCGATGTTCGCGGTCTTCTGATTTCACGATGGATGGTTCTTTCCGCCTGGTACTGCCGCACAAACTCTCTTACAAATGGTGTTAGTCGGCGGCATAAAATTTGGGAGAGTACCTTGTAGGCGGCGTTCAGCAACGTGATTTACCATACACAGAGCAATTGAAAAGCAGTGATCAATGGTGATGATCATGGCGTTGTTAGGCAAGCAGTTAGGCTGTCCACTTTTCCTCGCTTGAGCCGGACCCAGTCCAGTTTGTAGCGCGGTGGCAGCTTGTCAACTAACTCCAGCATCGGGCTGCTAAGGTGGTCTCTGAGCTGGACAGCTTCAAGATGATCGCACAATTGCTTCACCGTAATCCCAAAATTGGTAGAAGTATCCAGTTTATCACTTCTCGATGCAGGGGCACTCCTGACTTTGAACAAAAGCGTTTTCAACAACTTATCTGACCTTCCGAATAGAATTCGAAGATCGTTTATCACATCCGGTACCGAATTTGGCAGAACTAGCCGACTCCTGACTGCTTCAAGTGCATCACTCTGCAGACAGTCCTGTAGCCGCTTTAAATTTTCCAGGTTCGAAAACCCACACGCCGCACAGTGGCGGGCCCCCATACAAATGCCGGACAAAACCTAATATGTTGCTCGAATCTTTCATCAAAGAGTAATATCCAACATATACTATGCTACTCGAGTACTTCTGGAGGCGCAAGCCTTAAGGTCTGAAGCATTGACAGCGTCCTCATTCTAGCATTGAAGCAGTCAATTTCCAGCTTTGGAGCAGCTATGAGCAAATCACCACAGTAACCACCGGAAAGTAGATCAAAAATAGGTTTCAATACATGATACCAGATCGTTCCGAATCGTTTCCGAAAAAACTTTAGTCATGTTTTCTTTTTCCATACAAATTTGTTCGGGAGATGCTTTACAGGTATCAGTTCATTTAATACATGTCTGAAGTTAAAAAAAAATACGAGTTTTGCGAAAAGAACGAATTTTTTCTTGAGATTTTGTCAGGGTTTCCACCATTGTGCGCCGCTGTCGTGTGCTCAAAACTGCTGATGAACAACGCCCAGACTTCCGGCTCTCCGTGAAATTTCGGAAGTTTTGAGACACCGTCTTGCGGGCGGCTAGCTGCCTTTTCGAGATACGATCGATTTCTCGCCTCAGCCCGTCAAGGCTTCAGCTGCTCCGCACACTGTTATGCTGGTTACGGCTGCTCTTCAGATCCGTCTCTACTCTCGACGAGTATCGGCACTTTCTTCGTAGGCTTCGGCTTGTCATTAACTTTGCTGATGCCTGCTTCCGGGCCCTGCGGGTATGTTCCTTTCGGATAGTCTAGAGATGACAGCTAGGGTTCCTAGTACCGGCCCCTTTTTGTGGATACATTTTTGTTTGATACAATTTAAAACTTTGCAAACATACGAATGATGACAAAAACACAAAAAATACTAAGGCACAATTACTATGTAGAAATACATAAATAAGCAAAAAAAATACCAGAGTTCGCTCTTGGTCATCTACGAGAAATGTCTATCAATCAAATCCCTTAAACGTATTTCACCTAAAACTTTATTCTTGGTTAACTGCTGCAGTTAACCAAATTAATAAATTAATAAAGTAAATTTGATTGGGCAAATTAAAATACAACTGCTCAATTTTCTATTGAATTGCGATTGGGAAAAAGTGGGTAAAACCGACACCTTAAGCAACTTTATAGTTCCCTAATCTATGAAGCAATTTTCTGGTCTAGAAATTTAATACAAACATACTTTGTCTCTTCATGCATCAGTTCATGAGGTCTCAGGACAATATTTCTTGATAGAATTTGATTTACGATGAAAACGCGAACAGTCCATCTTCCTGAGACGAGCTCGGTGGTCTAGTGGCTACCGCTTCTGCCTTATAAGCAGGAGGTCGTGGGTTCAATTCCAGGCTCGACCCTTTCCTACTTTGTATTTCTATCTTAGTTCTTTCTGTGTTTCACGTTATACCAAAACGATTCCTACTGTTATAACCTTCCACACAATCCCAAACCTCCCGTGGCACCTATGAGAGGTCTTAGGGTTCTCTGCATCTTTCTTAAGTAGGTGTCCAACAAATCATCCTTCCCTTTCCTCAGCATTCGCAAGGACGTGGCCATGACAGATCTCGACTATTGGAGAGTACATTGCTTCCATCTAAGAGTTAGTGATTAGTCCCAAATCAATATCTGTGGTAACGGATGAAAGTGATGCTACTCTCATACAATAATCTTGGCTTGTACCACCTACGAATTTGTGCGAACTGCTAAATGCTAATGCTAATGCTAAAACGCGAACAATCCATCTTCCAGTCCAAACAGCTGGGGTGCGGGTAAGATCGACACCACATGAGGGTAAAACCGACACATCAAGTCTTTATGGAATTGAACTTCATAACAATTCTAAATGATGTTACAACATAATAGAAAATGTTTAACAGCATTCATTTTAATATTTGTGTATGAAATTCATGTTTAGGGACCACTCATAAACGATGGTTGAACAAAATTTTAAATATGTATTTATAATCATCACCACATATCATATTTTATTTAGTTTCTTTAGTAGGTCGAGTGAAAAATATATAGAGTATAAGAATGTTAGTAACAAATTTACTAACTACTGTAAATATTGACCTACATTTAAATTTCACTTATTTTAAAAAGTTGTTTATAACGGCGATTTAAAGTAAATGCGTATAGTGCAGTTATGACAAGAAATGAAAATGACCAGTTCCGTGACAAGCTACATGTTTACAGGAGTGAAAATGGATCACGAAAGAACAACACTAGAGAACGGGTTGAATATATCTAAGAGCAAAATAAGCCTAAAAATACGGTTCTTCTTTGAGTGCTATTGTTATCCGACCTGCAGGCTTTCCTTGATGACCCAATATTACCCACTAGACCTATTGTCACGCCCAATGATGATATGGTATGTAATCAGTCTATGATTAAGTTATATTCCTCGGCGCATCTTTTTCCAATACTTGAATGATATTATGCAAATGATAAGTCTAATAAAACAGAGATATTTCGTGATTCGATGGCAGGTGTCGAATTTACTCCAACTGTTAACATAAAAATGATGAGATACATGTGGATGTTTATAATTAGAAAAGTTAACTATTTTTCCACAACATACACAAAATGATGTTCAATTATGGATCAGAGATTAATTAAATACTGAAAATCAACAAATTATTGTCGAAAAAGCTTATACACCGATCCCAAAATTTTACATAACTTATCTCCTCAATGGTGATCAATGCTAATTGTCTGTTTATTATGACTCTTACACATCTCCACCAGTTAAAAAAAGACTAGAAATACAAGAATTCAAACGTTTATTCAAAGTGTGTCGATTAATTCTGTCCAATAATCACTTGAAATCAGAGATTTGAAGTGGTGTCGGTTTTACCCACAATTCCCCTACTCAATTCAGAGTTTTTATGTATGTTTATGCGAAGTGAAAACCGAGGTTTAAACATATTTCAAAATTGTGATTTTCTGGAAATATTTTGCCACTTTCAAGTATTTCTTCATATTTACATTTTATTCGAAATGCTGGTACCTCGGAATCGTAAATACCGGTTCTCATTGGAATTCGGGACCGGTATTTACGGTACCGAAAATCGCCGGTACCGGTACCACAACCCTAATGACAGCTGCTCGTTCAGCTTCTTGGTGTGGCCGCTTCTCCACTTTCCGCTTAGACACAAAAAACACACACACATACACACACACTTCAATGCCTGGGCCGTGAAATGGAACAGTCGAGTGACCAACACAAGAGGATATATCCTGCAGGAAGCTCTAGTGAAGCTAGATGTGCAATTGTGTAATGAAGGCTCGGTGAGCACATTTTGGAGAGATGGGAGAGAGTCTATCATCGTCATCACGTTCTGCAGTCCTTCGTTGACGGCAAGTATGGACTAGAGAGCTAGCGAGGAGTACACTCACAGCGACCACCAGGCAATTCGCTACCGTATTGGCCAACGAAACCCTGGTGCAACACGAAGAAGGATAACCAGTGAACGGAGGTGGAAAACGAAAGCCTTTGTTGGGACCTATTCGTTGAGGCACTTCGACCGGACAGCAGTACCGAGATCATTGATCCGGCCGAGCTAACAAGAAGGATGGTAAGGGCTTGCGACGCTACAATGCCACGAAAACTAGAACCGAGAAGCAATCGGCGTCCTGCTAACTGGTGGAACGACAGGTTCAGTACGCTACGCGCTGCTTGCCTTAAATCGTGGAGGCGGGCACAGAGAGCAAGGACGGAACCAGAGAGAGGAACGCAAGGTGGCGTTCCGGGAAGCTAGGAACGCATTGAGACGGGCTATCCAACTTAGCAAGTCAGTCTGCTACAAGGAGCTGTACCGAGAAGCAGACGCCAACCCCTGGGAGGACGCGTATCGGGTCGTGATGGCGAAGATCAAAGGCCCATCGACGCGAGTTGAAATTTGCCCGGACGAAGGCAATTGTGGAGGGTCTTTTCCCGAAACATGATCCGACCATGTGGCCGGCAAACCCTGTAGATCGAAAAGTGTCCAATAGCGAGCTTGCAGAAGCGGCTAAACGCCTGAAAGCGAAGAAAGCCCCCGGTCCGGATGGAATACCGAACGTTGCGTTGAAAGCTGCGATCCTGCCGTACCCGGACATGTTCAGGAAGGCGCTGCAGAAGTACCTGGACGAAGGAAATTTCCCAGAAATGTGGAAGATCCAGAAGCGGGTATTGCTGCCTAAGCCAGGAGAGTCACCCGGCAATCCGGTCGCGTTAGACACGCTCGGGAAGCTCCTGGAAAGAATCATCCTCAATAGGCTGACGAAATGTACAGAGGAAGAACGCGGATTGTCGAATATGCAGTTTGGATTCCGTAAAGCAGTATCGACGGTGGATGCAATTCGAACAGTGCTCGAAAGTGAAGGCGTCCGAGCAGAAGAGACGAAGAGATCGGTACTGCGCAGTGGCCACGATAGACGTGAAGAACGCGGCGGCGCTGCACAGAATGCGGGTTCCCAACTATCTGTGCAATATCCTGAAAAGTTATTTTCAGGGTAGAGTTCTGATGTACGATACGAACGAAGGACATAAATCGATGCGCGTTACAACGGGTGTTCCCCAGTTCGTTCGGTCCAACTCTTTGGAACGGGATGTATGACGGAGTGTTGACTTTGCAGCTACCCAGGAAAGTGAAAATCGTGGGTTTTGCGGACGACGTGTCACTAGCGGTGATGGGCACTTGAAGAAGTGGAGGTGTTGGTGACGGAGACGATAGCCATGATCGAGCGCTGGATGAATGGTGTTAAACTGCAGCTAGCTCACCACAAAACGGGGGTGCTAATAGTCAGCAATTGCAAAGTGATCCAGCGGATGGAGATCGTCGTCGGAGGCCATGCGATTGCTAGCTAGTGTCTCGTCAGCGATACTGCGGTATAGGGTTCCTGCTTGGGGAAATGTACTGCAAACCAAGCGGAACCGAGAAAAGCTGAAAAGTGTGGCCATTCGAGTCGTTATTGCTGGCCAGTATGCGTTATTGCTGGGATGCTAGCCATCTGCATCACCCTGGAGGAAGACATCCAGTGTTATCGTCGAAGAGACACCAGAAACGTAAGGAAAGAGGTGAGAATTCGTTCGATGGCGAAATGACAACAAGAGTGGATTGGGACAGTACGGAGAAAGGGAGGTGGACCCACCGGCTCATCCCAAACCTGTCGGTGTGGATGAACAGAAAGCATGGTGAAGTAAACTTTCACCTGACGCAGTTTCTGTCGGGTCACGGATGCTTTCGGAAGTACTTACATCGGTTTCGATATACTAATTCACCGGTATGTCCAGAGTGTGAGAATGTTGAAGAGACTCCAGAACACGTGGTATTCGATTGCCCAAGGTTTGCGGAAGTACGTAGAGAAATGCCTGCCCTGCGGGCGGACAACATCGCAGAGCGAATGTGTCACGAAGAAGGCACGTGGAATGTGGTCAGCAGAGTCGTGACGCAAATACTGTCAGAGCTGCAGCGTAGATGGAGAAGTTACCAGCGAATAAGCGAATAAGCGTAGCTGGCGACCCAGACCGGAATACCATATTCGATCACGGGGAGGATGAGACAGCAAGCTTATTTTTCAGGGACAATGACGACCGACGGTTGATCAAAGGGTACAGTAGTTTTAACAAAACGTTACACTTCGTCACCATCTTGTCAACCTGTTGGCGGAAAATAAGCTTGCTGTCGAGGTTCAAGCCAGGTAGTCGGCCTCATTTGCCCATTCCACAGTCGTGCCATTGAGGATGATTTTAGAGTCTCCAGGCGGAACAAGTTTAGGGAATTTATAGTGGGGGAAAATGATGACCTGGGTCTTCGCCGCTTTGATACATATCTTCCAGGTGGTGAGGTACTCTGTCAGAGCATCCAGGCCTCGTTGGAGTTTTGCCACAAGCGCTCTGATGTAGAGTGATGTAGTGTTGTAGACGATGGAGGTGTCATCTGGAACTCGCATTGGAACTCGCTCCGCTGATCGAGACCCGGAATGTCCTTGCCGACAGATAATTGTTGATGATTTTCACCAGGTAGCTGGGAAGATTGTAGCGTTGTAGTTTGTACACCAGGCCATCATGCCATAAATTATCAAACGCCTTCTCGACATCGAGTAAAGCCATGGCGGAGGTTTTTGAGACAAAAACTTGTTCCGTCTGAGGACGTTGGTAACTCGAGTTGGAAACCAAACTGTTCCTCGAGCAAGATGTTGAGATTTTCGGCAGACTCAAGTAACCGGTGATGAATAGCTTTTTCGATTAGCTTGGATAATCCTGCGAGAAGGCTGATGGGACGATAACTTTTGGGGGAGGAAGGATTCTTCCCAGGCTTCCGGATGGGGATGACTTTCGCTGACTTCCAGGACGATGGAAAGTAGCTGAGCCGGAGACACTGATTAAAGATCAGCGAGCGGTGCTCAAAGAACGGAGCACTCAAGTGTTTGAGCTCGGGATCAGGATTGGTTTTGTTGATTTTAGTGTTTGAAATGCGGATTATAATCTGATAAATCGTTTTTTTTTTCAGAACCCTCATCTTATACAATAGAAACTTGAACCGATGTGGATTTTTTTCAAACTACAAAACACAATCGTTTGGCGATGGCAGAAAGTTCAATTAAAACATTGGCGTTGGTAGCGGAATCACAATCGCGGTTCTTTGGTCAGTTTATTTGCATCATGGCAGCTGAGCATTTCAGCGACAATTTATCAAGTGGCTGTCGTCGACGTCAGCAAAACTTGAAAGAAATTGTTGTGTCAAGATTCTGATTTTGGTTTTGTCGTTCGCTGTTAGTAATTGGAAATGCGCATTATTGAAAATAAATCAAATCTTTTCAAGACCACAATTTCGTACAAAAAATGAAAAGGAATTTTCTTCAAAGTACAAAACACAATCGCTTGGCGACGGCAGAAATATCAACAATGACCTTACCTTGTCCAACGTCTATTTTAATATTGCCACGCTGAATTACGCTGCAGCATGATGTCGAAAACGACGATATCTGACCTGATGCACTCTTCCTATTGGGAAATCTGGCGTGCCACAAAAATGGCAAAATCGTCACAAAGTTGCTTCTGCTCCTGGGCGTTGCGGATGATGTCCAATCGATTTTAGGGCAGTAGTAAAAGGCTTTGTCCTTCTGGAGAAGGGAACGGCGAGAATAGGTTTGATCAACTCTACCAAGACGAAGTCCATGGTTGCGGGTAGATACAGAGGTAAACTTAGCGACGTTGCTTCTGATGCAACACGTGATGGAGATGTGTTTGAAGTTCTTGAAGCTTCGGAACACTTGTGACGTGTGATAATGATGTTTCCTGTGAAGCGATATAACGTGTTGCTGTTTTCACGGATGTCACAATCCAGGTTAGATTCCGCAACCAACATACAACCGGTGGCCCTTTACGGAAATGGAACGAGAATTTAAATAGAAGCAGATCTTAAACGTTTCCGTCTTTTCGAGCTCAAATTGCTGTAATCAAAGCTCTGGGGAAAATGAATTTTAAAAAGTACGGCCAACTTCAGTGCGTTGGCCATTCAGTGTGAAGAAACAAAAGATTGAATCTTGAAATAACAAAATGAACTTACAACGTTCTTCTGCTCATATCTTGTCGAAATGCGAGAAGAATCCTTTTGATGCAAGGTGTCGTGGATAAACCGACATAAAAATCCTGTCGAACCCCTTTATATTTATATTCTCTGCATGGATTGTATTTTCTTTCAACGTTTAACACCCCCATGAGGTTGCCATCAAAAGAACCCCAATTTGTCTGTCAGCGTATAAAACCGCCACCATCGACAATAAAATCCATTTTGTTGCATACACCCGAATCCATCACCGTCACTTTATTTATAAGGCGACAACGGACGACGACGGTGCCATATCGTTTCGAGTGACCTGAAACCGTCATCGCCGGATTCAACCTTCGCACCACCTAACCCGGTCGGTTCTGTTTGTGTCATCACCAATAAAGTGAAAACAAGTACTGTAGTGAAGTGACTAACCGTTCTTAACTAATTTACACCCTGCTTGCTTTGAATTGCTCATCGACATTATTTGAGTAAACACCCCGTGCACATGAGTGGCACCCCGTTTCAAGATCAATGACTCAGTTACGGCAATTACATTCGAATTCGGTGATAATTATTGGCAACTGCATGCACGCTTTACCCCTTTCTTTATTTTATTCACCGTGTTGGGATGTTAACATTTCACGCTTTTTAGTCCAAATGAATGGGTTCGCAACGCAACCGTTGACTGCATTCGAGTAGTGGGTACATGGCGCATCCAGTGCAGCCCTCATTCGAATTGCAAAGCACCACAATTGTCTTTGTCCCTTCGTGTTTGGGCGAATGTAGAAAAAAAAAAGCGTTGAAAAGAGGAAACAAAACAAAAATTTAAATGCAATGTTCACGGGTTGGTGCAGCGAACGATTGTCGGTATGTTTTCATATGTTTTCGGGGCGGGTGTTGTGTATGGAGCTATTTTGTACTATGTATGTAAATAATGGGTATGTAAAGTAATGGGAAATTGTAACTGCAACAATAGTCAATGTAAGCAGATCGCTCGATTTGATTGAAATTGAAATTGAGCATGAACATTTTTTATGATAAATTCAAACATATTTTCGTTCATGCGTAGATTACAAATAGAATCCTGATTCAGCCAAAGAATATGTCGGAATACGATTTTGTAATTTTAACATTAGTTGAAAGGTTCAATCAAAGTCCTTCGTAGCTTAGTTGGTTAAAGCACCAGTCTAGCGTACTGTAGGGTCATGGGTTCGAGTCCCATCGAAGGGAAAGTGGTTACCTCCAATACATTTTCCAAATCAATATCTTCCACATGATATAGGGGAACTGCTCCGATCTCAATCTCACTGTACATATATCCATCCCATCGCTAAACAAAGAAATACGGCACCAAATTCGTCGCTTCTTTTTGTCAACATGCGTGCTCACTGCTGAAAAAATCACAAAAATAATAAACAAACCAAATTCCTTTCCATTTCTCTGTTTTTGATGGGATGGAAATAGGAGCTATGAGATGAAGTGGCGAACCGTTCCCCTACATATTCACGTATGAGTTTTCACAACATTGTAAATTAGTTGAAATTTTTTTAATCTTCATCAAAAGAGCAGAAATTTTACGCAGAATCTTGAATCAGTACAAATATTTTAAACCCTCTAGTTGACCTTGCTAGCAATGGCAATGCCACACAAGATACAAACTCATGCAGGCGGGCATAGAATAGCTTTCAATAAACAACAGAGCAAAAGATAATACTAAGTTGAAAAGAAAGCCAAGTTCCATATCAGAAGATTGTAAATTTTGGTTTACTAGTCAATGTTCAGACTATTTTCTCTAATACGAACAGATTTATTTTCCAATAATGCGGAATTTTCAACTTTCATTTGCCCGAACTACGGAGTTCAAACCTCTCGTGCTACGAAGGTTCGTGAATCACGTGTTTAAAGATTCGGTGTTTAGGGTGCAGGTGTGGAAATCGTCTTCTTAGCATCGATGAATGCCACTTCATCACGAATTATGACGAAAAAAAAACGAATAAACCGTCTAGAAATATTCACTGCAATAATAAAGTAACCATTACCTTGATATATTGCGTCTCGGTGGCCGTCCAATCAATTTCAATTTCTGTTGTAGGTATCGATCCAAATACAACCAGCAGTGTCCCTTTGCTGTGGAATCCGAAACCGACAGCGCTGTGATATAAGCCCCAAAACTTCACACTTGGAATGTGGCTCCCAGAAAAATGTCCATAAATTTTGCCACGCCTCCCTCCCCCATCCCTTCAAGCTTACCACCAATCGACCATCGTTTGAATTTTTATTCATATCATTGTACAACATTTTCCAATGGACCAACTTTTTGTAATTTCATGGAATTCAATAGAAAAATAAAACCCGAAAACATGAATCATACAGGATCGCGCTATCAAGGATAGGAGAAAAAATGGAAAGACGTACATACTCACTCCATAATAAATCGAATAAGCCGAACCATCGAGCTGTTGCCGTCGCATTCTTTCGAAGGAATGTTTGGGTACAGGCAGCAAATTGAACGCGGTATGATAAAGTTGAAAGCTTATAATTATCAGTAAGAAAGGAAGTAGCAAATTAGTTGAAATTTTCTAAGGGCGTATAAAAAAAACCAAGCTACTTTAATAGATTTAAACTACCAAAGAAACAAAAAGTCATAGCGCAAACGATCAGAAATTTTAATTTGGATTCAAAATTTGTCTGTATTATTGTTTTGCTACTTTTGAAAATTCTTTTTATTCTATTTTTTACTTGGTATTTTGTAACTGCTGAAGCATTAATGTTGAATTTCTACTTTGCTTTGCGCAGCCCAATATAATTTCGCCTTTGGGTAATGGTATTCTGCGGCTGTTAGGCTGTGAGGGCGGCATTGGAGGTTGCGGTTTTTCATTTCGGCAGTGTCTCGTCGAGGAGAAGAAACTCCGTCAATGACAACGCTGTTGCCGCCGCCGTCGCCGTCGGCGATGCAAACCCGGGACCAGAAACCCGGTCCCGGGACTGTGTCTGAACCAGATGGGGAGCGGCGGGAACATTTTTCTCGATTCTTGTCCTTCTGTTACGTGGGTGCCGTTACGCTTCGGCTTCTTTTGGGCAAGGGCATGCGTACTAGCGAGTTCGAGTTTTGCTTTTCGGCTTCCGGTAAAGATGGTAGAGAGCGGCCGGAAGACGAAAATGACGGTCGTCGCAGAGCGGGTTTCATTATTATTATTTTTTTCTGTTTGCAAAACGGAAAGTGTCTTCGGTCCGTCTTCATGGCGGTTATCACTTCCTTGCTCTTTCGTTGATTCGCATGTTCTAATTTTTTGGGTCGGTGTCGATGAATTTCAACGGACCAAGTGGGTGCGGTCCTTGCGAGGGGTAGGATGGTGTTGACATTGTATTCAGTGTGAAACGCACGTGACCTACTTTTGCGTCGGGATAATAGCTTTTTCATCCGGGAACTTGGGCCAGTGAAAATTAGAATGGCTCATCGCATTGGGCAGCTTTTGGGATGAAATACAATTTATCTTGAAACTTGTGCCTTTTTTAAGTATCTATGGTTAAGGCAGGCATTTTCGTCTTTTCGTCATAGTCTCGAAAACCAATAAAAGAGACACTTCTTACCAAACTCATCCGTAACAAATCATAAGCTCGTGAGAAACGTTCTGCTATTGTGGCTATAATTGACGTTGCTTTCGTCGGTTTAATCCCTATGACGATGGATGGAAATACCTGCCGTGTTCCTATCCGTTCTATATAATTTATTTATTTATTATCAGGCTAAGGCCGGAGTGGCCTGTGCTGCACATAAAAGTCTTCTCCATTTAGCTCGGTCCATGGCTGCACTTCGCCAACCACGCAGTCTGCGGAGGGTCCGCAAATCGTCCTCCACCTGATCGATCCACCTTGCCCGCTGTGCACCTCGCCTTCTTGTTCCCGTCGGATCGTTGTCGAGAACCATTTTAACCGGATTACTGTCCGACATTCTGGCTACGTGCCCGGCCCACCGCAGTCTTCCGATTTTCGCGGTGGTTGGATGGATGGTTCTCTCAACAGCTGATGCATTATGCAACTCGTGGTTCATTCGCCTCCTCCACACACCGTCCGCCATCTACACCCCATCATAGATGGTACGCAGCACTTTCCGTTCAAAAACTCCAAGTGCGCGTTAGTCCTCCACGAGCATCGTCCAGGTCTCGTGTCCGTAGAGAACTACCGATCTTATAAGCGTTTTGTAGATAGTCAGTTTGGTACGGCGGCGAACTCTATTCGATACGCCTTACGGAGTCCAAAGTACGTACGATTTCCAGCCACTATGCGCCTCCGAATTTCTCTGCTGGTATCGTTATCGGCGGTCACCAGTGAGCCCAAGTACACGAATTCTTCAACCACCTCGATTTTGTCACCACCGATAGAAACTCGGGGTGGGTGGCTTACATTGACCTGTCTTGAGCCTCTTCCTATCATGTACTTCGTCTTCGACGTGTTGATGACTAGTCCAATCCGTTTAGCTTCGCTTTTCAGTCTGATGTAGGCTTCCTCCATCCTCTCAAAGTTACGTGCCATGATATCAATGTCGTCGGCGAAACCAAATACTGGACGGACTTCGTGAAAATCATACCACTCGTGTCAATCCCTGCCCTTCGTATTACTCCCTTCAAAGCGATGTTGAATAGCAGACACAAAAGACCATCACCTTGCCGTAACCCTCTACGCGTTTCGAAGGGACTCAAGAATGCCCCTGAAATTCGAACTACGCACATCACCCGATCCATCGTCGCCTTGATCAACCGTATCAGTTTATCCGGAAATCCGTTTTCGTGCATTAGCTGCCATAGCTGCTCCCGATCGATTGTATCATATGCGGCTTTGAAGTCGATAAATAGATGATGTGTGGGCACGTTGTATTCGTGGCATTTTTGCAATACCTGACGTATGGCGAACACCTGGTCTGTGATAGAGCGTTCACCCATAAATCCCGCCTGGTACTGCCCCACGAACTCTCTTGCAATTGGTGTTAGTCGGTGGCATAAAATTTGGGAGAGTACCTTGTAGGCGGCGTTCAGCAATGTGATTGCGCGGTAGTTGTTACAATCCAGCTTATCGCCCTTTTTGTAGATGGGACACACGACACCTTCCATCCATTCCTGCGGCAGAACCTCATGCTCCCAAACCTTGGTAATCACCCAGTGCAGCGCTCTAGCCAGTGCCTCACCACCGTGTTTAAACAGCTCTCCTGGTAGTTGGTCAACTCCAGGGGCTTTGTTGTTTTTCAGCCGGCCGATCTTCTCCTGGATTTCCTGGAGATTCGGAGCCGGAAGTCGCATGTCCTGCGTGCGTGCTCCTAGGTTCATTACCATACCGCCACCGTTGTCTGCCATATCGCCATTCAGGTGCTCTTCGTAGTGCTGCCGCCACCTTTGGATCACCTCACGCTCGTTTGTAAGAAGGTTCCCGTTTATGTCCTTACACATATCGGGCTGTGGCACGTGGCCCTTACGTGAACGGTTCAACTTCTCATAGAACTTTCGTGCGTTTTTAGCGCGGTACAGTTCCTCCGTCTCTTCACGGTCTCGATCTTCCTGCTGGCGCTTTTTCCTCCGTTCTATATAATGCGGTGTTCAATTAATCTTTTTCGATAGCATCTTTTTTTCTCCAAATTATATCGTAAGACTTCATCGAACTAGGTAATGAAATACGATTCGATGTTAAATATCTTTCGTCTAAAACAAAATAGTAATTAGCCAGGCTATGATCCACAGCCATCTTTTGTTATGGGATCGTTCTTTTTCCTCGTAACAGACAACATAATGAATATTTTGACTTATAACTTGCACGTGTGCTGAACTGAACTTCCTACCCTTTTGTAACAGTGTTGCCGTTACTCACTAACTCAGTTTATGCGCCACAATCTACTAATCTAGATTTCGGCGCTACTGGATCTAGCCTTTTCCGAGATGTTCGCGAGTATTTTTATTTGCCCACTCCTCGTTTAGTTGAATAGTTTCACTGATTTCCACCACATCGCGAAACTGACGGCCCGGTTCAACAAACCAAAGTTCAAATCAAGTCAAAGCTTAGCTTCCAATGGTATGCCGACACGCTTGGGACTAGCTGGTAGGCCCAGCTTCCCTTGGTCGAGTTGACCCACTCGCTCTGCCATTCGGTTACCATCTTTGATGCTTTGATATTTCTTCGGTATCCCTGGGGCTTAGTTTGATAGGTATCATGCCCGCGAGTACGCATGGTGCATACATACTCAGGCACGTCAGGATATGCGTGTTCTCCAGCTTTCAAAGGTAGTCGTTTCGTTTGCGCTCAATGCTGACGCCCACACTGTACCTCTGCAGTTAATTCGACTTCCTCGACGAACTCTATACTCGGTCATCGTCTTCGTCGTCGGCGAACCCCGCTAGCTTGACCTCTGGCATAAGTTTCAACCTGAATACACACCATCGGATCCTTACGGGACACCTGCCGTAGTGTGGACCTTCCTCTCCTAAAGCCTGAAAGTACGCCGCCATATGAAATCAATAAACAGATGATGTGTCTGCAAGTTGTACTTCCAGAATTTATCAAGGATTTGTCTCAGGGTAAACATTTGATCCGTAGTTGATCGGTCCTTACGAAAACCTGCTTAGTATTCGCCGACGAAGGACTTTTCAAGCGGTCTCAATCTGTTGAACAGAATACGGGACATAACTTTGTACGCCGAATTAAGGATTAAGTTATTTCTCGGTAATTGGGGCACTCCAGTCTGTGCCCTTTCTTAAAGAGAGGGCAAATGAGTCCGTCCAACCAGCTAATTTAGTGTAGAATTTCATAAAGCTACGCTCTGCCATGTTTGAGAAGTTCAGCCTTATTGTTCTTCAGCTCTTCAATAGCATTTTTAACCTCTTCTAGTGTAGGCGACTCCACAGCTTGTCCATCGTCGCTAATATTTATTCTGTTCACCGATACACCGTCACTTCCACTATTCAACAAAGTCTCGAAGTGTTGCTTCCACCACGGCAGCCACGGTTTTATTTGTCAGCAAATTCCCTACTTGGTCATTGCACATGACGGGTGATGATGCTGTCTTTCTCCGTACGCCATTGACAGTCTCATAAAACCTCGTATATAATTATGCTCCATTTTTTCCTGCGTCTCGCTAATCACTTGTTCTTCATATTCTTTCTTCTTTCTGCGGTGGGTTCGTTTTTCGGCTGCTCTTGCTTGCTTGTACCGATCTCTATTCGATCGGGTACCCGACATCAACATCCGTTCTTCTCGTGGCAACGTAGCCAGAATATCGGATAGTAATCCGGTGAAAATGGTTCTCGACAACGATTCGTCGGGCACAAGAAGGCGATGTGCACAACGAGACAGGTGGATCGATCAGGTGGAGGACGATTTACGGAACCTCCGTAGACTGCGTGGTTGTCGACGACTCTTATGTACTGCACAGGCCACACCGGCCTTAGTATGAACAAATACATACATAATTGTGCTTTGATGTGTTTCTTGACAATAATTCAGTTTTAAGAGTTCAATATTTATTGTTTGAAAAGGAACATATTTGAAAATGACGAAGTATCTAGTTTTGCGGAAATTTTGCAAGTTCAAAATCGCACCATCTTTAAGACTAACCGTTGCAACATTGAATGCCTGCATAAACTAATATCGTGTTCTTTTTTGTCTATTTCCAGGTATTACTTTCATGACGTCCATCGCAATGGTGCAGACCAAGTATTTATGATCAATGCCGTTATTTTCTTCAAATATCAGATTATTCATATTCAAATGTTGGGCAATACCTACCTTATTCAATTATTCGTTATTGCCCAGTTCCTTAAATCAAAGTATTGCGCAATAGACCACATCAAAGCTCAATACTGCTTCCACGTTCCAATTCTTTACGTAAACATCGCACCTGTACGGATTACTTTCGCTGTTTTAGTCCAGTCCAGAGCCAGCGGCGATTCGGCAGGTAATCACCATCATCATAATCATCACCATCGTGATCAATTCATCAACAGTCAGTCGCACGAAAACGAGAGTAATAGGCCAGTATGTTCGCCCGGATTAGGCTGCGCATAGGCGCCCCACCAGAGACAGCCCGGATTGAAATTCAAAGCCAGCGTAAACAACGCAACGCGCACTCGAACTGCCTAAATGACCGACCGGCTCACAACAACTCGGGCAATCAAGACACATCTCATCGCCCATCGGCTTCCGAAAGTGCTCTGCGGTATTCATGCGATAGGGTGTCTCGAAGTAAATATTAATGCCGAAAAAGTTGAAACATGGGTCAATTTTCAAACATTGAAAAATAATTATGTATACAAAAAAGATACAAGGACAAGGATACAAGGACCTATCGACCATGTATCTGAATAAGAGTGGCCCAGCATTGTATATAAAATCAATCTCTGAAAATTTCAGCTCAATCGCTTGTTGCATAAGCTGGCGCATTTGATTTAAAGTTTTTATGGTGGTTTCAGCCAAAATGCATAGGAAAATACACCTCCGTCACTCTATCGTTCAGGAAATTGGTTCGGTATGCCCGATTGTGCTAAGAATTGCACGAAAGGCAGTTGATATGTTAAAGATCCATTCCACAGAACATTATACGATAATTAAATGAACTTTCTATAGTTTTCGGCCGATTTTTGTTTCCTAATCTGAATAGAAAACCCATTGAATTTGGATTACAAAATGCAATCCAAAAGCATCCTTATTTAAGGGGTATAACCGTTAGGCATAATGGACGTTTGTTTTGTTTGGAAAATGTACGGAATTGTAATGTGAAACGAGATGCAGAAATACGCCGGTATGCTCTTAAGTTCAACCGGGCCACCCTATTACGCAGCCGTCACTACGCTACCCTACGGAACAAGGAAATTGGGCTGAAAATGTGAGGCAACCTGCCCGTTTGGCGGCGCGGCAATTGGTTGTGGCGCAAAGTAGCTCATCAGGTTTACCTCCGCATCGCAGGCCTGGTAGCGGGTCACTTTTAGTGACTTGGTCACTTTTTCAGGCTAGTCACTAAAAGTCTCTTTTTTCGACCTCAAGTCACTAAAGTCACTTTTTCGCAAAAAGTCACTATTTTCAACTATTTTGAAACTATTGACTTAGATTTTTTTATGAAGCTTTATGTATCCATCGGAAGATGACCCCTGTAACGCTGGGTAGACACCTTTGCGTGGTGTGTTACGGTGTAAGATCTACCACGGTTACATTGTCAGCTACAGGCAAATCCTGACCCAACGAATACCTTCCCCAATATCCAACTCCTTGGTACTTATGAGGGTGTCGCTGAGTCGGGGGCCTCTCGTTAAGTAAGTACTACATCAACACTTCCTTCCCCTCCCAAGTTACGGTGAAGATGGGCGTGGCCAGGAGTAGTAATCCTAATGCTTTTGTGATTTTTATCCTAGATTGGAATCAAGGACCACACCCACCTTGATTTCTGATAGCAATCTGAATAAGGATTTCAAAAGAAAAACATGAGTATCACTAGTGTCCAATCTACGAAGTACACCGTAACTATGCTATGCTATGCTTTATGTATCCATCAGAAGATGCTTTTTTCATGGCGGAAATGAAATTACGGATCCTGGAAAAATTAGCGCTCTGTAACCTCACCAGCCATTTAACTCGCTGCTCTTATTGGCATTTCACCAGTAGCTAATTGAAGATGTTTTACGTCACAATTTATAAATTGGTATATAGTCATGTAAGCAGGGACCTGTCGATTTCGAGTTTTTTACTCAAACTTTATGCAGTAGGGGAGGTGGGGAGACTTGATTCCTTGGGATATTTGATTCTCTCCTGTTTTACCAAGAACTAAAGTAGTATTGTTAAAGCGTATTTTTAGAATAGATCCTCTAGACAAATGATCGGTATGTTGCGAGTTAATTTTTTAAATTGACAACCTTACTCTATTATTTACTGCGTTTTGTTCCTCTAGAATATGTTTTTAGTGGCCACGGAAAATTAGCACAACTTCTCCCAATAATGACCAAATGCTATCATTTTTTCACAGCACAAACCCATAAATATGCTAAATGACCTTCACTGATAAAAATGCCATCATTCCACCACAATTTCAGAATATTTGGATTTTAAGTTGTTGCCTCAATTTGATCAGACTTTATCCCTCATTGGGCATCCATATAAAAATTTGTCTAAAAAATTCAAGAAAGTATAATTTGTTCTCAAGCGACAGATGTAATGAAGGGTTTGCTCCACAAAAATATTTATTGAGTATATATCATCGAAAGGCGATCAAGTCTCCTAATTTTGAAGATTGCATGCGCTGTCAAATTCCATAGTAAAAATCGTTCATGAATACGCACAGCCAAGTCGTGGAAAAATCTACGTATTTTAGAGTAAAAATATTTAAAAGTTCAGTGAGCATGGTTCTCATTACAACCAGAGGTCGAGGGTTCAATTCAAGGCTCTGTTGTACATGAATCTTAATAATTTTGTACTGTTGTTCTTTTCCCACTAAAAATTCAAAAACATCCGTTTCACCTATGACAAATCGTAGAGTTCTCTGCATCTTTCTTAACTAGGTGTTCAGCTAATCCAATGATCGTAATTTTCCTCATTCTCACGAGAAGAGAATGCTCATCCACGCAGATTTTCGCCGAGAAATAATTTTCAAGAAAGAAGAACAGGTAGGTGTTAAGAGTGATAACTCACGCTCACTTCCAGTGGCGTAAAAATTTGATTTGCTTGCAGACTACTCATAGTTTTGAGTTGTCCTGCTTTTTACAGATATTGAGTAAAATTTCCGTGGGGTTAAAAAGAGGGCAGTACAATTTTACTTAGTCACTGAGTATATAAAATTTAGCGAAGTACGATTTTCGTGTCTCTTCTGAGTTCGTTCTAAGAGAAAGAGTGATGAGTGTAAGATGTTTTCCGTTTCTCCTTCGACCCAAAAACACCTGATTTCGTCTCATCGAACTTGCAACTGAAATTGGAAGTCACTATTTGGTCACTTTTTCTGCAACTGAAAGTCACTATTTGGTCCCTTTTTTCGTCAGCTTTGGTCACTAAAGTCACTATTTTGAGTGGCTGCAGTCGCTTCTCAGCCCTGGCATCGCCACATCTAATGGCAGTCGGTACCTACCTTACGGGTACGACGAAAAAAAAGGGGTAAACTTTTCCCATTATTATTGTGTTACGACGACTAGATTCGGCGGTGGCCGATGACGACGGAATTCGATGGCGAATGAATGACCATTTCGCCGTCTCACCAGCTAACAATCGGCCTCTCCGGGGTATGTCAAATAATTGGGTAATTATGTGAAAGGTATTTCTCGCTGCTTGTTTCCTCGCTGTCGTCGCCGGCGCGCGGTGCAGTAAGGTGGACTCGAGTTGTGTAACCGAAGGGAGCTGAGCTGAGAAATTCGGGCGGTCGTGGCGGGTTGTGGTAAGAGATACAAAAATTTAGGAAGATACTAATTAAAAGTGCTCTCGTGTTTTGCATTTAATGTGCGCGAAGATTTCGTTGAAATGGGTGAGCCACAACTTCCTTTTTGTTGGATGGGATGGAGTGTTGCCCTTCTTTCTTGTTTTGAACTTCGTTGTGGTTTTGAGTTGCAGTTCAAACTACGTTGCGTCGAACGAATGATTAATTGCTACCCTGTGCTGCTGGTTATTTGTAGATAATTTAACGAACGAGTGAATGAAACCAATTGTGATCAAAATCATAATAAATGTTATATAAGAAATTGTGGTTAAATATCCCAAACGAGGTAGATGAATTGACAGCTTGGGAACTTTAAACTCTCGTCTAAAAGCTCTTCAGGCTTGTTTTTCTCTTATAACCGTTGGATCCGGCAGCTGGAATACTGCCTCCTTGCATAACATGAGGCTGATGTCTTACTACTCCCAGTCCAGTGTGTTCATCTTATCTCAAGATATTTCAAAAAATCCTATTCTATCCTATTATGTTATTCAACCGTTTTGCTGATAATAAAGAAAGCACCCAATCATGTGACATCACATGATTTCTTTTTCTTCAAGCATAGTTCGAATTCAACGATTGATAAAACTTTGTTGTAATCACTTTTCTTCATAACAATTAGAAATGAGATGTAATGTCAAATTCTACTTCAAAGCCCAGTCAATGATTGGAAGCCCGAGCAGGAGAAATTGGCACAATAATACTTAATTCTGTTATTGATACCATACTCTATTATGAACTAGCCCTGCATAAGAGATAAAATACCAAAGGAATAATACCAAAACTAATATGCACAATACTTAAGCCATAACAAACTCAGTTATTAAATTGAATTTCAATACCAAATGCATAACCAATTATTATTCGTTTGGTATTGAAATGCCTAAGCATGGTATGCCTCAAGTATTCTGCATATAAGTTTTTGGTATTATTTTTGGTATTTTATCTCTTATGCAAGGCTAAATCATACCAATTTCTGTTATCGAGGTCGTCATCCTGCTCGGGAGAGATTACTCAATTTTACTCAAAAGCCATTCAATCTCGTTTTTCGGTTTAAGGTATAATGACTTTTAAATCTTATTATTTAAATCTTAAAGACTTCGCTTAACCCTTTCAGGACGACTTTTTATGTAGATCTAACATACAGGTTTGAGTTTTCTTACTGTATCCTGCCAAAACGATTGTAGGACAAAGGACCGCCTTTATGGCAACCCAAATGGACTGGACAGTTCGAAGCAAAGTTTCTTACGCATATATAAGAGACTAAAAGACAATACACAGTGACTGTACATGTTTTCACACAATTCACTGTACAAGTTTTCACACAGATTGTTAGTCTCTCGTGTCATCGTCGTCTTGTGTGAAGAATATTCATATGTTGTGTAATTTACTTAAAGTGTGTGCATTCGAATGGACATTGCTCGACGACTCTACGATACTACCTATAATGTCATTACTCCGAAGGCCACTACCCCGTACACCATCGGTTCTCAACCTGGGGTACATGTACCCCTGGGGGTACCTTCGCTGGCCCGAGGGGGTACCTCGGGCAAAAAAGCATAATGGCGGATGTATAACAATACCAATAAAAATAGAGGGGGGGTTGACCGAAGTGTGACAATCCATACAAAAAAGTTCAATGATTCATACAAAAAGTGTGACATACGGGGGAGGGGGGTTGAAAATTGCCAATTTTTGCGTTACGTAATTAATGGATCTTCCCTTAATAAAGTTTTCTAATTGTTTAGCTTTTAATTCTTAAACTTTGTGTTGCATGGCGGTCAGTAAATCAAAGTCTAGTTAGTCTTGCCTACCACAACCAGCACAGTGTATGAAGGACTGCAGGACAAAATACCAAAACGACTAAGGTACAAAATTTTAAAATCTTCAATGTTGATCTGATCTAGAAAATAAAATGTATATGCTAGAATCCAAAGGTCTAAAAGCCGAATAGATCCGTTGCAAGAGGCTTGGAAACCCCCGAGGCTCGGAAGCCTTCTTCCAAGAAGTTCGGAAGCCTTCTTCCAAGAAGTTCGGAAGCCTTCTTCCAAGAAGTTCGGAAGCCTTCTTTCAAGAGGCTCGGAATCCTCCTTTCAAGCAGCTCGGAAGCCTCCTTTCAAGAGGCTCGGAAGCCTCCTTTCAAGAGGCTCGGAAGCCTCCTTTCAAGAGGCTCGGAAGCCTCCTTTCAAGAGGCTCGGAAGCTTCCTTTCAAGAGGGCTCGAAGCCTCCCTTCAAGAGGCTCAAGCCTCCTTTCAAGAGGCTCAGGAAGCCTCCTTTCAAGAGGCTCAGCCTCCTTTCAAGAGGCTCAGGCCTCCTTTCAAGAGGCTCAAGCCTCCTTTCAAGAGGCTCAAAGCCTCCTCTCAAGAGGCTCAAGCCTCCTCTCAAGAGCTCAAGCCTCCTCTCAAGAGGCTCAGGCCTCCTTTCAAGAGGCTCAGATGCCTCCTTTCGAGAGGCTCAGATGCCTCCTTCGAGAGGCACGGAAGCCTCCTTTCAAGAGGCACAGAAGCCTCCTTTCGAGAGGCACGGAAGCCTCCTTTCAAGAGGCTCAGAAGCCTCCTTTCAAGAGGCTCAGAGCCTCCTTTCAAGAGGCCTGGAAGCCTCCTTTCAAGAGGCTCAAGCCTCCTTTCAAGAGGCCTGGAAGCCTCCTTTCAAGAGGCCTGGAAGCCTCCTTTCAAGAGGCTCAGGAAGCCTCCTTTCAAGAGGCCTCAGGCCTCCTTCAAGAGGCCTGGAAGCCTCCTTTCAAGAGGGCTGGAAGCCTCCTTTCAAGAGGCCTGGAAGCCTCCTTTCAAGAGGCTCGAGAGCCTCCTTTCAAGAGGCTCGGAAGCCTCCTTTCGAGAGACTCGGAAGCCTCCTTTCGAGAGACTCGGAAGCCTCATTTCGATCGGCTCGGAAGCCTCCTTTCGAGAGTCTCGGAAGCCTCCTTTCGGGAGGCTTGGAAGCCTCCTTTCAAGAGGCTAGGAAGCCTCCTTTCAAGAGGCTCGGAAGCCTCCTTTCAAGAGGCTCGGAAGCCTCCTTTCAAGAGGCTCGGAAGCCTCCTTTCAAGAGGCTCGGAAGCCTCCTTTCAAGAGGCTGGAAGCCTCCTTTCAAGAGGCCTGGAAGCCTCCTTTCAAGAGAGCTGGAAGACTCCTATCAAGAGGCCTCAGAAGCCTCCTATCAAGAGAGCTCAAGCCTCCTTTCAAGAGGCTCAAGCCTCCTTTCAAGAGGCTCAGCCTCCTTCAAGAGGCTGGAAGCCTCCTTTCAGAGGCAAGCCTCCTTCAAGAGGCTCAGGCTTCCTTTCAAGAGGCTCGAAGCCTCCTTCAAGAGGCTCAGAGCCTCCCTTTCAAGCGGCTTGGAAGCCTCCTTTCAAGAGGCTCAGAAGCCTCCTTTCAAGAGGCTCAAGCCTCCTTCAAGAGGCTCAAGCCTCCTTTAGCTGAGGCTCGAAGCCTCCTTTACAGAGGCTCTGGAAGCCTCCTTTCAAGAGCTCAGATGCCTCCTTTCGAGAGGCTCTGGATGCCTCCTTTCGAGGAGGCACGGAAGCCTCCTTTCAAGAGGCACGGAAGCCTCCTTTCAAGAGGCTCAGAAGCTTCCTTTCGAGAGACTCAGAGCCTCCTTTCGAGAGACTCAGGAAGCCTCCTTTCGAGAGACTCGAAGCCTCCTTTCGAGAGACTCAGGAAGCCTCATTTCGACCGGCTCAGGAAGCCTCCTTCCGAGAAGCTCGAAGCCTCCTTTCGAGAGGCTCAAGCCTCCTTTCGAGAGGCTCAGGAAGCCTCCTTTCGAGAGGCTCAGGCTTCCTTCCGAGAAGCTCAGAAACTTCCTCCGAGAAGCTTGGAAGCTTCCTTCCGAGAAGCTGGAAGCATCCTTCGAGAGGTTCAGGAAGCCTCCTTTCGAGAGGCTCAGGAAGCCTCCTTTCGAGAGTCTCGAAGCCTCCTTTCAGGAGGCTTGGAAGCCTCCTTTCGAGAGGCTTGGAAGCTTCCTTTCGAGAGGCCAGGAAGCCTCCTTTCAAGAAGCTCGAAGCCTCCTTTCGAGAGGCTCGGAAGCCTCCTTTCGAGAGGCTCGGAAGCCTCCTTTCGAGAGGCTCGGAAGCCTCCTTTCCAGAGGGGATACCTCAATGACTGCAAAAGTTCTCGAGAAAAAGGTTGAGAACCGCTGCCGTACACCATAACCCCGAATGAATCACTATACAGAATGCCTTTACCTTGAATGAGAGCATGAGCATGATTGACCGCCCACGGTTGGTACTTCGTTATTGCCAGGTCAGCTGTAATTACACAGAGAACCAACAGATGATGTTTGAGATTAACATCATCTTCAATGTGTTAGAACTGGAGACCCAAAATTTAAGCAATACCGGCGCCGGCCGTGTCCGAATACAGGTCAATTAGGGAATAGGTAGGAAAATGTTGACGTGATACTCGCTGAGGAGTCACCTGCTCATGAAAAATCACTGGGATGTTAGATATATGGGGAGGGAGTGCAGCAGGGTTAGTTTTTTGTAAACGGTACTTCCTTATTAATTTACTCAGTCGCACAATGGAGAACAAAATATTCCGTTGATCGCGCGATCGTTCTGCGTGTTGGAAAACACACGATCGAACGCCCACATAAATTTTTACTTGCTTATTAATTTACTCACCTGCACAATGCAGAACAGACTATTCCGATGATCGCGCGATCGTTCTGCGTATTGGAAGAAACACGATCAGACGTGCACTAAACATTTACTTGTTTGATAAGAAAATTATTTTTGAGCTTTGTAGTGGAATGTTTTCACCTGTCATAAGACAAGTTAAACAATCCCATTGAATTCCACCACTTAATTGTATCTGACAGATACGTATTTCGACCTCAACAGTGGTGTCTTCAAGACGTCTCATACTTGGCTTGACAGTCAGGTCGAAATACGTATCTGGTTGATGATACAATTATGGGTGGAATTCAATGGGATTGTTTAAATCGTCTATGACAGGTGATCTGTTTATCAATTTACTCCTTACGCACAATGCTGAACAAAATATTCTGATGATCGCGCGATCGTTCTGCGTGTCAGAAGACACAGGATCGGACGTGCGCTAAACATCTATTTGTTTATCAATTTACTCACACGCACAATGCTGAACAAAATATTTTGATGATCGCGCAAACGTTCTGCGTGCACGATCGGACGCCCACATAAATGTTTACTTGCTTATTAATTTACTCACTCGCACAATGCAGAACAAACTATTCCGATAACCACGCAATCGTTTTGCGTATTGGAAGAAACACGATCGGACGTGTACCAAACTTTTACTTGCTTATTAATTTACTCACCCGCACAGCGTAGAACAAAATATTCCGCTGATCAAGCGATCGTTCTGCGTGCTAGAGAGAACATGATGAGACTTGCACTCAGTAGTCTACAAAATATCTAAAAAACGTGGGAGACTATAACGAGCATAATAAAGTACCAGTCAAAACGTTCAATGCAAGAGATGGCGTTGATTCAGTTGTAGTAAAATCGAAATTTCATCATCCTAAAACTACTAATCAATGCAAACTAAATGCAGGAGAAAATCTTTTCACCTATCCAGAATGCCTTTATCTCGAATGGGACACTAAGTCTGAGTAAATAAAGAAATAACTTATTGATCTAATTTGGGTGCATACTGCCGTGAACCGCAAATCAGTTCCATCTGCATATGGCATCCATATACAGATGGAACTGACTTGCGATTCACGACAGTATACCGATGATGAGGACTTTGCAAAAGCCTTATCAATTGATCTAGTAGATACCGTGAGCTGAACTCGAGAATGTTTTAGAGTACCTTAAACATCTCGTATTTAAAAAAAATGGTTTACATGATGCCCATATGCTGATTGAGCCGGTTTGGGTATAGGACCATGATATGAGGATATATCAAAAGTCATGGTTGATCCGGTAGATATCTTGGGTTGAACTCGATAACGTTTTTGAGCTCCTTGAACATCTCGTATTCAAGAAACTGGTTTTAAATGATCCGGTTTGGGTATATACTTATGATGAGGACATGGCAAAAGTCTTGATTGATCTGGTAGATATCTTGGGTTGAATTGAGAATGTTTTGGAGTACCTTGAACATGTCGGTTTTGGGGAAATTGAGTTCACATCATGCGCATATTGAACCAGATTGGGCGTATTTCTGAAAAATGTTCACTGACTTGACGTTCAGGATGACTGAACTTGATTAAATGTTCAGAATTATGAAAAAATCGGTATAGGATTTAAATATTTCACATTCATTAGCATACTCTCTGAAGCAAAATCTTCCCAAGCTTTCAGATATCTGGGTCTTCAGGGTATAATCAAATTTGACCTCCGATATTTTTCCTGTAAAGCCAATATCCTGATGGCCAATTTTCCTGGAGAAAGTGGGAACGTAGCTCTCTTCTGTAATATCACAGCCAAACTAAAACGCTGGGCATTTATGACCCTTTCGTCCCGAAAAGGCCAATTATCATTAAGAACGAAATCAAAATGGATTTTTTCTATTTTGAAGCATTTATAGAATGTGGATAAGAATGTAATGAACTCACAAAGTTTTTAGGATTTAAGGATTTTATCAGCTGTTTGTATTTTTCGAGCTAGACGACTATAATACAACGTCTCTAGAAAACCAACCAATGTCGATATAATCTGAGGCAAGAAAATGCGTTTCCACGATTAGTACCACGATTTTTTTTTTGCAAGAGATGATTATAATATACCATCATTTTCTTAGTTTTTATTTTTATTCAATTGTTATACTATTTAAAGATTATCTTATGTTGTGTCCAATGCCAATCTGTAGTTGATTTGCTGTGATTGCAAATTATTTGTAAGAACTGTTTTCCAGAGCCGTTATTATTTAGCTGTCCTCAATAATGGCTCTATGCAGAATCACTTTATTCAACTTTCCCGAAAATTTTTCAGGTTGAATTGGCTCTTCTGTAATCAACTCGTGTATGCTGATCAATATTGTCGTCAATAGTTTTCCATACTGACCTTAATTTGAATTTTTTTGAATCACGGAGTATTATTTGTTGGTACTAAACCTTCACCATAGCTCAGAGATCAATTTTCACAGTAATTGCAGTGTTGCATAATGCCAAATCCAAAACACCTTCCCTTCCTCTGTTACATATGGCTTTGTTACTGAATGATAGATAATCTAAAAGACATTCACTTCGACTGTTGAAATCGGTGCCACTCGAAACGGTATGATGAGCGTTTGCGTAGCAGGCATTTATTCCGTGACAGTTGTTGACAAAAGATGCGAACTCAGGAGGTGGTTGCTCAATAAAATCATTAGGGAAATGTGCTCTATATCGAATACGAGCTCAGTCTCTCTTGTTTGGTGAATGGTATCTCGACCATAACCACAACAATGTCTTGTTCGATGGATTTAGCAGTAGGGTAGCATTTCATTATTTTGTTAACAATACTTTTCTTGCTAATTAAACGTAATTGGTTTCATTTGTCCTGTATTTCTGTATTGTCGCCTGAATGGTCTACTGGCAAAGTAGATTTTTTGAACTACCTCACCACTTTCTCATGTTTAAAACCGACCTGGGTTAACAAAAATCATTAGCTTAATATTCCGGATTTCAACTGGGTAGAGAGTATCACTGTTCGGTCTCTGTTTTGCAACTAACTTCCAATACTGAATACTGATGTTCAGGAACAACAGCATCTCAATTATATGCTGCATAATTGTTTCTCCACAGTACTAGTAGCGATATGAAGCGAAAGCCTTTTTCAGCCAGATCGTTGATGAGCGATTTAATTGAACGTTTTTGTGCAACAAAGATGGAAATTTTTGATTGCTTTATATAACTCCGCTGCACAGGACCGATGCGATATTGTGTGCCCTTGCTGTTTGTCACGATGCGATGGGATAATTATTCATCCTACCATCAATCGCAGCTCGGTACGATTTTTATTTTTCGCTTCACCGTCATGCTGCAGCATTCATCCATTCATAGACGAAGATAATCGTCAATGGGTCACTGACACTTTCGCTTTGTAGCAATTTAAAGAAAAATTATGCAATGTGGCTAAATGTTGAACGAAGTTCACCTGATGGACAAAACTGTGGCACTACACACCATCGCGATGATGGCATCATAGTACTGCCTGCCCGTGGTCAAGATTCCGAAGCGTGTAATTTTCTCGCCACCACCGCGGTCACTATCGCCATCACCGTGACCGGGGCACTGCGAACCGTACAAGAAAAACGCACCGAAGGCCGATCGAATGCAATCGGGACGGGGGGAACCTTCGTTCGCTAACTGGACGGCGAGTGTAGTCACTTTTACTTTTTCACGTGGCACATCATCATCACGCCACACCACGCCGGGTTGAAACGCACTTGTTGTGTGCTTTGTTGAGAAACGATCGCCACGAGAAAGAGACGTCCCAAGTGGAATTCGGTTTAATCAGAAAATAAATTCATGTTTACCGAGCACCACCGTCCACAATAACGACGGAATTTGGGAAACCGGGTGAAATGAAATTGAATTTTTATTAATGTAAACATTGTTGACGGTTTTCGCTTATTGCCCAGACTTGTTGTTTTTCTTTCGCGATCCAATAAAAGTGCTTCGTGGTAATGGCGATTAATCGGAATCTTCGATGAATTGTTGCAACGGGAGAGAGTAATGGAATTTTGAAACCAATGATGAGCTTCTTGTTAATTTTAATTATCTGTTTTCTTGTTTAGTTCATATACGAATTCAATGTGGACCGGGCATAAAAACGGCATTAGGAGGTGAAACAGAAAATTATAAGTTTTACTATTTATCTTTCTTTTTTTTTCTCCTCCTTTAGTTTGCCACCTTTTTATAACAGTTATAAATGCTTTTGATGAATGATAGAATTTTTTTAATTTAATGTGCTCTCACTACCATTTTAGCACAAACCTCGAACTCTGGCTCCGTGTTAGTAAAATCATTCTCAAATTTCAATTATCTAGCATGACTACAACAATGTCACGAGTATGACATTTCGCGCAAAGCTGCGATTATATTTTAAATAAAAGCATTGCTCATTAGCAGGGCTGTTACAACAGTCGCGGATCTCGCAATTTTTGCTTTTTTCGCGAGTTTTGCTGATTTGTCGCGGATTTACTTTTCCAATCGCAAATTTGAGCGTGAATTCTAATTGATTGCATGTAAAATACTACCACACTGATTGTGAGAGTGCGTTTTAGATTCCCCCAATAGCACGCTTACCAGGGACATGCTATCGAAAATCATATTATATGAATCATTTATTTCCCAAATATTTACCATATTTGCAAACGGAAAAGTTTTGAAAAATGAAAACTGTATTAAAAACTCCAACTGGCTACATGTTCTAGACCTCATGTTGTGCCTTCAAAGAAATTGCATACGTTAATTATTGGTTGCCGCATAATTTTGAGATTTACTGCTAGTTGAAACCATGGCAGTTGTATTGCTCTCGCTCTCGCGATACTCTCAAAGAAACTTTTTTCCGAAACGTAAACAATGCTTTAGGTGGGGATGATGCATAACGCACTACTGAAGAAAGCCAATTGTAAAACTTATTCTAGGCAATTTATTGCTTTGTCCTGTTCATAAACAGTTATAACTGTGCCAACTACCTGATATTATTATACAATTATTCATAAATACAATTATTGGATGCTTGTTTTTAACTATGCCTGCATTGAAGTTTCATGATTGGTATGTGCGTTTGATTCCACTCCTCTCTATATCGATCAGCTGTTGCGAATCCTCTCAAAACTCTCACGTGTTTCAACTTCCCGAGTTGAAAGAATACTTTTTCGGTATCATTTTACAGATCAAAATACTTTTTGCAATCAATAATATATCTAAATTATGATGAAGTATTTGTCAAGTAATTTGACTTGAAGTTATTCACATGAAATGACGTTGAAAGTTTATCTAATGAAACATACGACTCATTGTATTTTTCCATTATTAAATGAGAATGTTTGTATGATTCGTGCGAAAGATGATAAAACTAAATATTCATACACTAATTGAATCATTTATTTGCGAAACTATGAAGAAAATGGTGTATCGAACCACGAAAGGTTGATGCTTGAATCGCTTTTGCTTGAATCGTGGTTGGGGGCCTTAAGGTAGGCAATTATTTTTGGTATGTTCTGCAAATTAAATCGATTATATCGTGATTCGAGAAAAGCATCATGAGGGCCCATTCACAAACTACATGACGTTTTAGGTTGTGAGAGGGTACTTGTCTGAGCGTTAAGGACTTTATAAATTTCAGAACCCCACCATACATGAAGCATTACTAGAGGCTTGGTGTGGGTTGATTTTAGCGTTATGTAATTTGCGAATGAAACTTAACCGCTGAGTGGATTCACCTGTTTTTACAAAAAATCTCAGCAACCTAATCGCATGCATCTGCAGCTTTTGGTTATTTTCTCCAGTACGGGTTATTGGTGAGAATGTTTTGATTTTAGAGTTTCACCTATACTAACGTAGAGCTACAAATCGAAAGCACATGCCACCATTTGGCTACGGGTGCCCCAAGTATTGTCCAAAAAAGTTTTGGTTAATTATGTCGCTATACTAATGGAAATTGTGGAATAAAAATGATAGCTGACATAGTGTGGTTGTTATCCATTCATCTGATGTGCGAAAGCAGGTATGTTCATTCAGAAAACTCTTTTATTGGGCAAAAGAAAAACTCTAGCACAACCAGCCTGCATAAGTCAACGAAACATGGCTGCTAAAAACCGAGTCAGAGTGATTTTTCACGCAAGATAATTTCTTTTAATAGTTTAAGAAGTGTATAAATTTAGAGTTATGAAGCAGAAATATGTAAAGAAGCAGTGGTTAATATCTCCCTACAAATCGACGTATTATCGCTGAAATATTGATTAATTTGCGTGATGAGCCAATGTTACATCCAGGCCCAACATTACCGCCGGTTACCCTAATTACCGTTTCTGATTTTGACGTAGGACTACGTCTGTGTTTTCTATATTGGGGTACACTTTACGATTGCGAAAATCGGGGACCGTCACGAAAATGTGATAGACTTTAAACTTTAATATCTAAGCCGTTTCTCGATGGATTTTCAATTTTTTTGGACCATTCGATCAAGGATGAGTCAACGCTTCTTCGCATTTATTTGAAAATACTAATTTTTAACTATTTTTCATCGATAATTGATAAAAAGTTTGGACATCAAAAATCAATCACTTGCGGGTTTGGATCTAATCCTCAGTTTGAACAAGGTTTCACGCAGAGCAGACGCATCAAAGTGATCGCTGCGGAGCGGACACAGCATCAGGAAGGCGCTAATAACATTTTCAAAGGAAATCCATCGCATTGGTGGTGGTGCTCGATGTGTTGCTGCAGATCATTCAACCTCAACGAACCAGAATTTCATATGAAGAAAAGGTTGACCATAAAAATAGCACTGTGGCGATACAATCAGTTTGCTTTCTTCAATAAGCAAACTGTTTGAAAAGATTATTTTAAATAGAATGATGGTTTATATTAATGACAATTCTATTTTTGCTGATGAGCAATTTGGTTTTCGCCATGGGCATTCAACCACTCATCAGTTATTAAGAGTTACGAACTTAATTCGGCTCAACAAATCTGAAGGATATTCGACTGGAGTTGCTCTTCTTGATATAGAGAAAGCATTTGACAGTGTTTGGCATGAAGGTTTGATTGTAAAATTGATGAATTTTAATTTTCCTCTGTACATCATTAAACTGATCCAAAATTATTTATCAGATCGCTCACTGCAGGTAAACTATCAGAATTCTAAATCTGATAGATTACCTGTAAGGGCTGGCGTCCCCCAAGGCAGCATACTGGGGCCCATTTTGTATAACATTTTTACTTCTGACATACCTGATTTACCACCAGGGTGCCAAAAATCTTTGTTTGCAGATGACACGGGCCTTACAGCCAAAGGGCGAAGCCTTCGTGTCATTTGTAGTAGATTGCAAAAAAGTTTGGATATTTCCTCCACTTACTTGCAAACATGGAAAATTTCCACGAATGCTTCCAAAACTCAGCTTATAATTTTCCCACATAAGCCGAGAGCTTCTTATTTGAAACCTTCTAGCAGACATATTGTCACTATGAATGGGGTTCCAATTAATTGGTCTAGCGTAGCTAAATATTTAGGACTTCTGCTAGATCAAAAATTAACTTTTAAAAATCACATAGAAGGCCTTCAAGCCAAATGTAACAAATATATTAAGTGTCTATATCCACTTATAAACAGAAAATCAAAACTTTGTCTCAAGAACAAACTTTTGATTTACAAACAAATTTTTAGACCTGCCATGTTGTATGCTGTGCCAATATGGACTAGTTGCTGCAATACCAGAAAGAAGGCACTTCAGAGGATTCAAAATAAAATTCTGAAAATGATTCTGAAGTTGCCTCCGTGGTATAGTACCAATGAACTTCATAGAATTTCTAATATTGAGACATTGCAACAAATGTCCAACAAAATAATTTCCAATTTTAGACAAAAATCGTTGCAATCTTCTATTGCAACGATTAACTCCTTGTACCCTTAGTATAAAATAGGTTAAGATTAGTTTAAGTTGAAAACATTGTAATTCCTACATGGTTCAATTCAACCAGAGGAAAAATTCTAACTGCCAGAGGCAATTGAAATGTATTAATAATAAATAAATTAATTGCGAAAATGGACTGTTTCGGTGGCATCGGGTTTGGCGTGGTAGCTTGGTTGCTGCTAGTGATTCCATCCATTAAAATTTACTGCATCATCTCCCTCCGACGCGCTATCAAATTCGCTATTTACGATTGAGTTTTGCACTTTGAAGAAAGTTTATTTCGGATAGTCGGATCGACCTTCTTTTGTATAAAATGGTGGCTTTTGTATAATATCAATGAAGACGCCACCTCAGGGGAAACTATCTACAGCAACCACCCATCGTTGAACGTCGCTCGGACAGACAGATGCCAAGAGATAATGTTTTGTAATATGAAGAAACTTCGTCTTTAGTCAAATTTCTGTTGTCACTCCTCGCAACAATACGCATCTTAGATAACCAACATCTCATAACCAAATTCAGAATCTTGCGAAAAAATTTCATAGGATTTTCAGAATCTGTCATTCTCGGAACGGTCCGTTGTCTGCGGAATCCCGATCAAAAAGGCTCGCGCGCGCCGAAGCGCAGCTTTCTTATATCTAATGAAGTAATTTCATTAGCCCCGCCCCTTCGTTAATCGATATGAGTGCGCATTATATTTACATCTATATCAGATCACAAAGGGGCGGGGCTAACGGGCTTAATTTATTGAATACAAGAAAGCTGCTTTCCAGCGCGCGCGAGCCATTTTGATTGGGATTTCGCAGAGAGCGGTTGAACAAGATTTTACGCAGAGCGGTCGCAGCGGAGCGAGCACAGCAGCACGAAGGCGCATTTTAGGAAGGAAAAATTAAAAAAAAAAATCATCGAATTGGTGGTGGAAGTCTGCGCTGGTGGTCGTCAACAACAAATCAAAATCTTGTGAGGATATTCCATTTGACTGCTACTGACGCCTACATTTGAACAAACTCATTGCATCATCTCCCTCCGACGCGCGCTTGTGGTTGTGCTACCAAAGGGCAACTTTCTGTCGTCGCCAAACGATGGTAACCCGGAAAAAATCGATATAATTTCTAATGACTAACGAAACAAAACCAAAGAATCTTGCCAGAAAATTTCACTTTCCGTCGACGACGGCCAAATCGATGAAGACGCCACCTTAGTGAAAAATGTCGTTTAGCTGCCTTAGTTTTTCAAATGGCGCATTATTTAAAACAATAAATCGTAGGATAACATTTTTTTCAACGGTCAAAACCTGTTTGTAATTTATTCTTGAAGTCCCGCTCACTTTGCCACCAGCGCTATAGAAAACGATGCGTGTACGCTTCTATCGCGTGCGGGAGTCGAACGTTGAAAATTAATATATTTGTGTTTGGCTTCGCGCTACCTCCGATTCTGCTTATTTTTTCCTTTATTCCGGACATTTTTGAGCATAATGTCTTCTAGGATTCTGATGATATCCACTGAAAGATAGGCGAGTGGCTTCAGTGGCGATGAGTCGTTCCTTTTCCATGGCTGGTTCATCCAACTCTACTTTCAGTTTCTTGATTCGGTTGACCTTGAGTTTTTTAACAATCTTTCTGATAATAATTTATATTTTATTTAAATTCTAGGATTCATGAACCACCATTTGAATAATTTTTGTTAAACAATTATTTTTTTATTAGGATGTATATTAGAGTGGGGCGTCATGGTCATTTTTCAAATCAATGGTTTTTCGAAGCCATTCTGGGTCCTGAACAACTGTGCAGAATTTGGGACCGATTGGTTGCTTCCTCGCTTTCCGCATCGCGTTTGAAGTTTGTATGGAAATTAGTATGGGAGAACGTATATTTTTACATTTCTACTACTAGAGGTTTCAGTTCATCGTAAACCAAGTGGCACATTGCGTTAAAGTATAACACAAAGGATGCCAAAAAACTTTGCTGAAAAAGGCACGTTGCTGGAACGTCCACGAAAAAAGTTATAACGCTTCGAAGATTGAGTGTTCAAACCATATGCAAAATATCGTTTATTCTGCCAGCACTGCCGAACTACATAGATCAATAATTTAACTGAGTGTTATTTGAAAATAATTGATCTTATAGGGCTTTAGAGGTAATGGGAGCTATCCGGAATCATTTCACAAAGAAAAAAATCCGACAAGAAGGAAGATGGGTTTTGCCCTTCGATAACCATAGGTCGTCCGGTAGTGCTGGCAGAAACATTGATTTCTTGCATATGGTTTGAACAATCAATTTTCGAAACGTAATAACATTTTTGTAGACCTTCCAGCTATGTACCTTCTTCAGCAAAGTCTTTCGGCATCTTTCAGACTATATGCCAAGGTATTGAGTCACGTGATTGGTGATAAATTGATGCCGCTAATAGCATAAATGTTAAAAAGTACGTTTTCCCATACTAATCTCCATGTAAATTTAAAACGCGATGCGGCATGCGAGGTCGCAACCAATCGAGCCCATATTTTGCACAGTTGATAGGGGCCCCAAAACGATTCAGAAAAACCTTGATCTCACTTGATCGGACGAAGTTTGCGTTTTTCCATACAACTGCGCCCCACTCTAATGTATATTGTTATAAGATTTTTTTATGAGCTCAGAAATCCCAAATCTTTCGTGGTATCTCAACAGTTGAATGATTTCTTCATTCCCAGCATAAAAACACAGAAATTCCTTGACAATTTTAGGTCTTAGAAGTCACGTTCTAACTCAGGATGAATGTTTATAAAAATTTATCAGTCTTTTGGATAGAATAAAATTTCTTTCGGATTTTCTGGAATTTCAGAACTATAATCCAAAATATAAATGTTGAAAATCCCAAAGAAAAAAAAAACAAACAAAAACTTCGTTCAATCAAAGATATTTTTCAGGTATTGGCCACTCCGATTTGAATATGTACATTATGCGGAAGATTTTGCCCTCAGTATTGAGGGTCATGAGTTTGAGTCCCATCGAAAGAAAGTGTTCACCTCCAATACACAATCTTCCACATAATATATTCACATTGGAGATTTTCATAGCATAGTAAATAAATAAAAACTAATCTCAAGTATCAGAGATTTAAGAAATTTCAGGAATATTTTTTCCAGTTCAAAGATTGGGGAAATCATAACCGATAACCATTTCACTTCTTAGACCGATGACATACTCACGCGTCCAAGACAAAAGAATTTCTCTTGCTGATATTCTGATTTTCGAGTACTTGGACGCGCTCCGCATCGCTCGACGCGTCAGTATGTCATTGCCCTAAGTTCCTTTCGCGTATCCCAGTTGTTTTTTCTCGAAATACAAATACATTAGCTCTTAAATCTGCTTAGTGTTATATGTTTCTTAGTTTAAACTTATAGATTGTTTTTATTCAAGAAAACACACTTACCGTGTATAAATCTGATTGATAAAATTAGAAAATTATATCAGCATTACAGAATTTCCAAAATATCAAAAATCATTCTAAAGCTTAGATATCAAACTGAAATCTTAGAAGTATATCTTAATTTGTGCAGAATTAATCTGCGAGTTGATAAACTAATTCGACCTATTGTTCGGAATTTCTATGGTTTTTTCAAATTTTTTAGGTTTGTTGCAATAGTAAATACAGAGCAAAAATTACTAATTTTACGTTTCAACCTTAAACCATTCATAAAAATGTGTCCACTTTCTTTAACCTTCCGGGACTCGCTTCATCCTGGACCGCTCATGCAGTCCCGCCTGTGTTGTGAACGAGAAGCGTGCTTTTTTCGAACCTGTTGTACTTTTTTCAACGGCGCGAGTCCCCGAAGGTTAATGAACAGTCCTTAGATCTAAAGGCCTTACTCTAGGATTTGTTTTTGATGGCCGAGCATGCACCACATTAAATGCAAGACGATAGATTTTTGGTTACATCAATACATTATAATAAAGAAATTCAATACGAAAGTAGCAAAGCAAAGAAAAGTTTGCGCTTATCACTTTCTGCATAGAAGCAGGAGCGACAGCAACATATTTTGTAGCATAGGTACCAATCATTATTATTTTGTGAAAAAGAAAACAGCATTTCGAGTCACGGATAGAGTCGGAAAATAAAAATTGTTCATATATAAACTATAGTACATACTATAGAACTATAGTAGAATTCAGTCCGTGATTCGTATCCGAAACCTTTGAAGAATCGGTATGTGTTCGTTTGGGACCACCGTTACATTATCATAGACATCAATTTGAAAAATTCCATTGGCAAAGCAACAAGATCAACAGCGCAAAGAATTGCTGAACGCGTCATCCGTAATGGAATTTTGAATTATTATACCGAGCAGAAGGGTTTAAGGGAATATCGTGATTCAGTGAATTAAAATATTCTAGTCAGAAGTTCTTCTTTCTTGAGGTTTCAACTTTTTTCCACAAGTTAATAATTATTAGGAACGATAAAATTTGACTAGATCAAATTTACACGTCCAATTTCTCCCAAATAGTCTAAACGACTGTTCAAAAACTTCCTTTCTGAGTCTTTGAGTTTTTCTTCCAGTTCCGTCTTTTGATCGGCGATGAAGCAAAAACACTTCTTGAAATGTACAAAATTTGAAAAACCTTTATTTTTTAATTTGACGTTCACAACGGATATAAAAAAATCATTTGTATTGTAGAACCCCCAGAGAGTAAGCCTAATATTTTGCTTCATCTAACCAGATCAATGAACTTTCCCTCTCGAGCAACGCATAAACGTACAAATTTTCCTACCGCTTCAACGCTCGTTTTCATAGTGTAGTGACTGTATTTTTCCATCACACTATTGTTTATTTTGCTAGCTCTGTGAACAGACCATGCAGGTGGGCACCTATATTTATGGGACGGCTGCTCTATGTGGTTATATTTTTCACCAAACGAACCCAACCCAACTAAAGCAAGTCTCGCGAGCAATATGTTAATAGTTATTGCTCCTGTTCGCAGCGTTGTTGCTATCAATAATGATGGTCTCTGTACCATAGTTCGCCAAAAAGTAGGGGACAGTAACCGATAATGAGACAGTTTAGAAATTATATTTTGATTTAATTTTTTTATTATTTGTTGCATCTTTACACTTCGTTCTTGCCATGGTTTAAACTTTTAGTGACATTTGATTTTCATATAAAAACGCACTGATTGGCTGAATTATGTTCACTTCTTTATTTATTTATCTTCTAGGGAAGGGAATTCATATGACCATTTAATCAATCCTTTTCTTAGTAGGGGTTACAAACTTTAGTTGTTCCAAGATCTAACACATTTTTGTTCTCGATCTAAGTTTTACCCAAAATTCAACTAATAAACGTTGGTTTAACTGAAATTGCATTGTTCAAATTTGCTGAGTACTCAGCAGTGTTGTTTGTTTTTAGCCAAACGGTAGAAAGTTTGCTTATTTTATCCGAACTTCAGATAGAAAACTGCTACGATGTTCAGTTATTTTATATCTCGTGAACATTTTTGCCGAGCAATCAGCGGTGCAATTTAAATCCAGGCATTTTTTGCAGAGATTTGGTAATCAAAATCGCTTCTGTGTTTAATTTCATAATTTTCACATAAAGATACACTCCAAACACTGCCGCCGTTGTCTCATGGTTATCCAATTTCCCCTTCCTTCATAATGCAACTGTGCAGTACCAGCACACAGCACGAGTCAGCAGAGCGATACTCTCGGCTGCATCATCTCATTCGCAGCTTCCAGTTGTGCTGCATTGCATACCATTGCCATATGCCGCCGGCGGCCGGTCGACCCACTGCGGACCCATCGGAACCGTATTGATGCCGCCAAGAAAGGAGTCGAATCCCTTCTTTCTTCTTCCTAATGAATTGATATTGGCCAGCTTGTTACGTGATTGAAATGTAGGTTTTTTGCTCGTTATTGAATGAGTAGGTACGAAGAGTATGGTACTGGCGTGGAATTGCAGCAGCAGCAGCATCACCATCGGTTGGTTGGTTATCGTTGTATATAGGATGATTGGGCAGTTTTTACTTTTAATGTATGAAGCAGTTGTGGGAATATATTCAAATCAGTGGTCTGCTGTGTGAGGGAAGGTTTTTGTTGGTTTTATGTCGGTTGATCGTGTCTTTCGCAGCCAAACTGTGGAATGTCGATGAGAGATTCGTTCATCGAGCAGGAAGCGCAGGTTTTGAATATGGTTTTTGCATTTCGTTAGATTATGCAATCCGTTAATGATTAATTGACGTTTTCTATATGTTCTTGAAATGCTACTATTTTACATTATTAGTGTTTCCATTTACCAACATAAATAAAAATATATGTTTGTCTTGTGCAAAAGAGAATGCGCAGCCTTTAGAAAGTCAATAGCATATAACAATCTTATCTCATTCAATCTCATCGAGCATTCATCGCTTTTCCGGTGAAAAGCTTCAACAGTTGAAACCTATTTTATACTACATCCTGTTAAGATAACTTTTCTCATGTACACTAAACGAATCAAAGGTCGGTGAATGCAAACTCCTCGTGACCCTCTCAGACCAGTGATGTCAACTGCGTTGCACTCTCTTTTCACAACCCCATATGGGTAGCCGAGACGAGAAGAAAGAGCTCGCATATTTGCACGGAACATCCAACGATGACGATGACGATGCAACGCTATAGCCCCACGGATAGACACCAGGAAGCGAAACGAACGAACGGGAAAAGGCAAAGTTTCCACCAACTCTTTATTAATATTGAAAACTTTTTGCATAAACATATTAAAAATGCACTTTACGGTGTACTGCTTTCGTCCTCCTCGTATGTCATGGCATGGACAGCGGGAAAAAATATGAGCCCGCCTTCCTATCATATAAGCGCGAAGTCGCGGACACTAAATCATATCGTTGTTGAAAGAGCGCAACAGCAGCAGCAGCAGTGTTGCTCGTTGCTTAATTATTGTAGTAGGGTAAATCACTACTTGGGCCTATGGACCCCATTCCCGGCTCACTGCACAGAAAGCTAATGATTTATACTGTTTAGTAGCCGTAGGTTTATGATTGATAATTTTAAAAAAGTCTCCTATTTATCTCGCACAATACTCTATATTTTTCAACCATTTATTTCACTCCTAATCGATCCAATTATAGAAAATAAAAATGTAGATTTCAAACTTTTGCTCTTCGTTGCAACACCACTGAGCCGGAGTGATTCTTTCCACTTTTACAAAACGGTATCATCAAATAAACACCTACCTGAAAATCGTCACAGTGCTCGATACAACCATTGCTTCAGGCTGTTTATCACCACACAATAATGCTAAACTCACGCACTTCAATCTTTTGTAATTGTTCGTATCACTAGATTTTATATAAACATGTTGGAATACATTTAAAAATGTATCCTCAAACCGAACAAAAAATCACTTCGGCCCAAGAACTTCTAGCTGTACAGTGCTGCCAAAAGGCCATAAGTCTTATTTTAGTATGAAGATAATCCTTCATCGTTAATAGGAAAACTGTCTAATACGTTGACGCTATCATGTTATTTATAATTCTCTCGATTTCAAAAGGTGGAAAAGATATTGTTTTTAAGTGTTTGGAAGAAATTTGGATGAGTTCATATATCTTCTCAACCAAATAAAAATGATTATGAATAATAACATCTGGCATCTTGTTGTCGTGGAACGTGCATATTTTTGTTTACGTCGCATTTTCTACCGTCCCGAGAGAGAGAATGAGAGTAAGATGTTAAGAGATTGAGTAAAATATTGCGTATGCCGAGGAGATTTGGGGTATGCCGGATAAGCAATCGCCTATGACTGAAATGAGTGCTGCACCATGTTAATTTAAATCAAATAAAAGCTTTTTCAAGCGGTGTTTAGCAAGAATAACTATTTTTGAAGCAGAGGTGAACCCCATCGCAATATTACACGGCCCACAAAATTCAGAAAAGTTGCCCCTAGTCATAAATATCAATCAAATAATGCAGTCGTGCGCATGTTAGGCCGGGAATGGGGTGAGAAACCCTACCTACTGCAAAAAGAAATGCTTTCGTTCGCTCGGGCGCGCGCGTTGATTTATGGTTTTTTCTCGGTATTTATTTTTTTTTGCTGTCCACTGTTCAGAAAGCATAGTGGTTGATGGGAATACTTTTTGTTTTTCATTTGCTAAGCCAGCAACGTTAAACTTTTGATTTTATCATAACGAACTGCAACCATGGGAGGAGTTGCACTTTCCTTTTCTTGCGATGGATTAATAATTCATTTGCAAAGCAAAACGAAACAATTCGGGCCAATGTGGTTAATCATATGTTGGTATCAGCTGGAATTTATTGTAATTTAAAGTTCACTTGTCAAATAAATTTTCAAATGCAAAATTACTCCACTTATCAGAAGTTTTAAATGGTGCGATGCATTGCATATATCGAATAATTATTATACACATATTAGCTATGAATGACGATATGTGAATACAAAATACTAAAAAATATACAATGCATAAAACGTAAAACAATGCAAAACCATTTATTTTCCTAAACCCTTTGGTGGATTGTGGATGCTCTGATATGAATATTCATATCCATCAATCAATGTTCCTATGGGATGTTGGGAAAACTCGAAAACAAACATCAAGATAATTTCGGGTCGATGTCTCCTCATCGTCATCTACTTGAGTGCTCCAGCGGTATCCATTCTATGGTGCGATTGGAACCGTTACTCATTCCCACTGGATTCTCCAGCAAATCCCGAGAAAAGCGCTAAATCCCATTCCAGCACCCTTGTCGGGCATATTCAAATCAACTGAACGGCGGCGATGTTTAATGGAGATTTTCACCGTCATCATCAGTGATTTTCTTTGTGTGCGGGTTACATTTTTCGCTTTTATGGGCAGAAATAAAAATTTGAAATGTAAAATTAGTCCCTAACAACGACCCAACTAATGAATGCCTTCCAATATGCATATACTGCACAGTCATAAAATTAAGATTAGAAAGACGCGCACCTACTGTCGGCTGAGTTGGAGTTGGCTGATAATTTATCACTAGTTGTCGGATTCTTGTTAGCCGCGGCACCAGAACCAGAAGCAGTTAGGAGGTTGGAAAATGGGTACAATTGTTCTCCGATCCGTCATGGGAAACTGCGTTCGTGCTCTCATTGGACGGATGAAGGAAATAAGAATCACGAACAAAATGTAAAATAAAGCCGATTTCATTTGAGACTGTTTATTGTTGGCAATGAATTCCAATTGTTCGCAATCAAGTTTGCAATTTTATGACTTAATTTCGCTACTTCTGTTAATCATTTCAAATCATTTTGTATGTTTTTGGCCTTTCTCGTACAACAATCCTATACTAGGAGGCTATTGGCGATAAAAAGTGACAACGTTATTTACTCTATTATTTACTGTGTTTTGTCCCTCTTAAAGATGTTTTTAAGTGGCCACGCAAAATTTGAACAACACAAAGCCATAAATATGCTAAATGATCTTCATTGATTAAAATGTCAAGCCAACTCCACCACAATTTCAGGATATTTGTGGATTTTTAGTTGTTGCGTCAATATGATAGTCATCCATACACAAATTTGGCAAAAAAAATTAAAAAATATAAATTATTCTCAAGCGGCTTATTTTTCGTAGGTTTAACAGATGTAATGAAGGGTTTGCTTTAAAAAAATATTGAGTAGATAACATAGAAAAGGGATCAAGTCTCCCCAATTGTGAAGATTGGATGCGCTGTCGAATTCCATAGCAAAAATCGTTCGTGAATTCGCACAGCAAGTCGGGAAATCTGCGTACTTTGGAAGAAAAAAATTAAAAGTTCAGAGAGCATGGTCCTGCATTAAAATCAGGAGGTCGAGCGTTCAATCCCAAGCTCGTTGTTACAAGGTTGCCATTATGCCAGAAAAATCTGGCACTGCTAGACTTTTTGGCACCAAAAAGAGAAAAAGAGAAACCATCCACAATGCCAGACTTTTAAAATTTAAGACAGATTTTATGTGACCAGAATCGGTAGTATATGAGTCACAGAAAAACGTCTAATACAAGTGAATACCAGATTTTCAAAACGATTTATCTACTTTTGTAAACAAAAATTCATGCGTCGATTTGACGAATCTGAAGCAGTGACGGGAAATGTCATATCGATGTCATGGGACTAACTTGCTAATAACTTTTCTCACAAGTCATTTACAATTATGTTTTCCATATAAACATATAGCCCTCAAATGACCCGAAAACATTTTCTAATAGGTAATATCTCTAAATATGATATTGGCGGCGTGAGAGCCGAATTAGTGTTAGATGACATTAATGTCATGACATTCCGTGACATTTTTTTAATCTCGCTCTCATGGCTCACACTTTGTATTTAGAACAATGATCTGTTCGACAAAGTTTTAGGACCCTTTAAGTACTACATGTTAATCAAAAAATCCGAACTGTAAATGACTTTTGGAAAAAGTTATTACGAAATTAGTAATAGCAATGCCATGACATTTTTTTGACATTTCCCATCACTGATCTGAAGGCACTCCCATGCGAACCAACACCATCAACAGGTAGAAGCCACCATCTACGTATTGATGGTGTTACTTTGCGTGGGAGTGCTTTCAGATTTGTCAAATTGACGTTTGAATCTTTGTTTACAAAAGTAGATAAGTCGTTTTTAAAATATGGTATTGAAATGTGATGTTCGGGATGCTACAGTTCTACACAGTACATTGGCAAGTCAAAAATGACCGCAACTTCAACTCGCTTCCAAAAACTCATTTTTGAATCAATTTTAATATTTTGTTATTAAAGTGAAGGTGTGGTTTCTGCGGATGTTGTTTCGGACGGCAACCAGCCATGCTGGTTCCCAGAGATCGGTTTAAAATGAACAAAGATTCCAGGGCTAATTTTTAGCGTAATTTCTTACGTTTTGGAGTTCTGGAAATGCTTACATCGTTCTGTAATAATAATTCCATTAAAAAGTAATCATTGTCTATTTCAATGGCCTATCATATTTCTTGGTTATTTAAAAATCCGGTGTCCTGGAAGATCCGAAACATCATTAAACTTATTTTGATCGGCCCGAGTGGCCACCGGAGGTCCTTCGGAAGATTTAAATCATTCATAAAAGTAGACAGTTTATTAAACTTATCCCTTTCTGAATAACAAATGATTAATGTGGTTCATGAACTGTGTTAAGATGATTATGAAGATCTGGTACCTCTGTAAAAGTGGAAAGTTCTTGGTACTCATCTTAGAGGAACGCAATCCTATTCAAATATTTATTACTATTATTGTCTTAATTTAAGGGGCTTTCATCCTTTGGCTGGCTAACCTCTGCAATAAGGTGGCCCAAAAAACACTTTTTCAATTTTTTTGATGAGCCGCCCTCTTATTCGGTTCTATTTGATGCCCTGATGCTCTGGACAAAATTTCAGCCAAATCGGTCAACGTTTAGGCGGTGCTAAACTCGTTGGAAGTTTATATGGAAAAATGTATGCAGAAACATCCAAAAACAATGATTTGCAGTTGGACCGCACAATTTACGATCAAGAACAATGATCCTCATTCAGTTCTTGTAGAATTATATACAGAATGTTATGCTGAAAACCGCGAGAAGATTAGAGTTTATTAGACAAAGATATTAGCATTTTACTGGAGTGTTGTAGGGATGAATTTATTTCTTTTCAAAGGTAAAAGAAACGAAATTTACTTAAACCCCACTACAGAGAAATGCTAATAACTTAGCCGGGCAAACTCTAATCTTCTCGCGGTTTTCTGCATAACATTCTGTATCAAATTCTTCAAAATCTGAATGAGTATCATAGTTCTTCATCGTAAGTTGTGCCGTCCAACTGCAATTCACTGTTTTTGGATGTTTCTGCATACATTTGTGCATATAAACTTCCAACGAGTTTAGCACCGCCCAAACGTTGACCGATTTGGCTGAAATTTTGTCCAGAGCATTAAGGCATCAAATAGAACCGAATAAGAAGGCGGCCCATCTAAAAAATTTAAAAAAAAATCCCATACTAATTTGAGCCACCCTACGTCTGCAATCTGCATATAAATCATTTCATTACCAATAACAAATGATAGCCTTAACCCCTTCTCATAGACTTGTTACGCTCCGGAAGATCAAAATCCTCTTTATGGACAATTCATAAAAATTATCAAAATTCTTTTATAATATCTGTGGGCTTACGATTTCTAATCTAAATACTTTTTAATTCGAGCTACATTTAATAATTGAACAAATTTAGAGTTACTTAGAAATCCAACGAACCTCGCTGTTTTGAATTAATTTAGTTTAATTAAGTTTCTCCAATAATAATTTACATTTTATTTATAATTTATAGAATATTCAGAGCTTAGATTTCATTCAATTCAATTAAAATTTTCTGGAATACTTGAAATGTTATGAACTCTAATAATATATTTTTGCCTTTCTCGTACAACAAAGTTATTACGGATATAGAATTGTTTTAAGGAATATAATAGGCGGAAGCAGACCTTCTTTTAAAAGAATACATTTTGATAAACATAAAGCAAAAGCAATAAGATGGTCAAACAGAGAAATTTTAAAAATAAGTGGGAATATTTAGATCATATTTTTACTTGGAAACACTTAATTTAACAAATTTCTTCGCCAGATTTTGCCAGATTTTTAAGATGCAGCATGCCAGACTTTTCTTAAAAAGTAGTGGCAACCTGATTGTACACGAATCATAATTTTTGTTTCGTTTTCTACCAAAACGATCCATACTGTTGTTCCATTTGCACTAAAAATTCCAAAAACTTCCGTGGCACCTATGACAAATCGTAGAGTTCTCTGCATCTTTCTTAAGTACAAGAAGAGAATGCTCATCCACGAAGATTTTCGCCGAGGAATCATTTTTCGGGAAGAAAAACCTCTTTTGAGTGATAACCAAGCTTCGCTCACTTCCAGTGGCTTATAAAATGGATTTGCTCGCAAGACTACTCATAGTTTTGAGTACTATAGTCCTGCTTTTACTGATATTGAGTAAAATTTCCGTGGGATTAAAAGAGAGGGCAATACAATTTTACTTAGTCACTGAGTAGATAAAAGTTAGCGTGTGCGATTTTCGTTTCTCTTCTGAGTTCGTTCTAAGAGAAAAGAGTGGCGAGTGAAAGATGTTTTCCGTCACAAATAACGAAAAAAGATTCTCCTTCGACCCAAAAACGCTTGATTTCGTCTCATCGAACTTGCAACTGAAACTGAAAGTCACTATTTTCGTCAGCTTTGGCCACTAAAGTCACTATTTTGAGCGGCATCGGTTGCTACCAGCCCTGGCAGGCCTGGTAGCGGGTCACTTTTTAGTGACTTTTGACTTTGACTTGACTTTGGTCACTTTTTTCGGGTCAGTCACTAAAAAGTCTCTTTTTTCGAGCTCAAGTCACTAAAGTCACTTTTTCTCGCAAAAAGTCACTATTTTAAACTATTGTAGGGCTATAAACCCAGGACTGACGGAAATCCAGATTTCCTAAAGAAACTCTATGCTCCATGTACCCGTCCGATGATATTTTGCATAATAGTGAAAAGGTGGATCTAGAGAAAATGAAGGTCTATCCTTTCGGGACTCGCACCGCTGTAAAAAGTACAACACCTTTGAAAATGGTTCACTTGTTGTTCCTAAGAGGTGCGAGACTGCATGAGTGATCTAGGATCAGAAAGCAAAAGAAACCCAGGAACTCTAGAGTCCAAATACATTCGCTAGTTCAAAAGGTTAACTTTGCAAAAACTTTCTAATTCCATAGTGTGAATTAAAGTTTTTAGATTGGATCTTTTTAGTTCTCAATGAGCTTCCTGGTGTCAATCAAGAGTGAGCGAGGATTTGCTAAAATATTTAATGGTTATGTACCAGTTTGAGTTTGAGTTTTTTGAGTTTGTTAATTTTGAATGTGAGTTACCGTTTGGTATTCCGAAGAAGCTTTAACAACCTGTAAAAATTCTGATTTAAGTGTTGCGGTTTTTACGAGCTTTTTTTGCACAATGGAGTCGTTTTTTACGCAGGTGATTGGTAACCTGCGTGTACATCAAATCTGGCGTGATTCGTAGGAAACCAGCACGTTATGCGAAAAAGGGCATGCGAAAAACATTTGCGTTTTAACGGATCCCATTTAACGGTGGTTGAAAACTTCCTTTCTGGCAAAATTTAATTTATATTTTATTTATGTATCGATACTGCTTATTTAAACAAAAAAATAATTAGTCTAGATAACTAATAAGATTCAAAAGATTGTCTTTTGTATAGAAATTGCCCGGTATTTAAATCTCTCATAAAAAAGTTATGGTATAGTTGTCACTCTGATGACTGCTCAGTTGTTTATTCATGTTTATAATAAATACATTTTATGAATTCGTAATGCGACACATATATTTTTTAGCGGGAAGCATTATTCAAAATTGACTGAAAACAATCAACTTTTTAAAGTTTTCAACCAACAGAAAAACCTTCTATAGATATATTAGCCTTGTGAATCGTAATTCGAAAACTAGAAATTAAATAAATAATTTTTCATCACAGGCCATTTTTATATACAAAGCTGTTAAAAAATGAACTTGAACTAACATTACCCCCCTTAATGCTGGTGAGCTTGGTTCTAAATAGCTGTTTCAATTTTAGGCATTATTTTGTGTGACAGTTTGTAACTCACTGTCTAGTTATTAACTTTAAATAAAAGTCCATTTGTTTTACTTTTCTACAACTGAAAGCAATGTTAATAGTAAATAAAATCATTTCGAATCAAACATACTGAAGGAAAAACTCGCGTTTCAGTTTTTCATGCAAATAGACCTAGTATCACTCATTTATCGTGTCTAACGATGAAAAAATTTGATAATACGGATAACGCAAGATTTTGCGCTTGATTCGTGCTGAGATTTGAGATTTTGAATTTTCATCAACACTGACTGAAAGTCACTATTTGGTCACTTTTTCTGCAACTGACAGTCTTTATTTGGTCTCTTCTTTCGTCAACGTTGGTCACTAAAGTCACTATTTTAAGCGGCATTGATCGCTACCAGCCCTGCCAACGGCTAAAGAACGAGAACATTGCTTGTCGGTGGGGAGCTACTTCTACCATTCTGTTTATTTCGCACTTACATCAGGTTGCGATAAACTTATTTTCGTTGCTTGTGATGATTGTTCGAGCTTCATGTCTATCTTTTATGGTCTATCATTAACAATATGAGAGCGAATTCTGCATACCGTAAAGTAATTTTTACAGCATGATCGCAAGCCTAGATTATTTATGACGGATTCGTGAATATGTTCGGGGTTTTCAATTTCCCCATCCCCCCATGGTAAGATATTGCTCTTACGGTGTCAGGCCATTTGGTCTAATGCCGTTTGGCCGAATGGCACAAATATGTTACCGTATGTAGAACAGTGAAAAGTAAAACGTTGGAAATGAGAAGTGAATAGCGAAAAGCAAAAGTTGAAAAAAGTGAGAAAACGATAAAACAAAACAGGAAAGGTGAAGAAATAAGTAGTCAGATTCATTTGAAAAAAATAACAAGGTTGTTCAAGTTCAAAAAAAGAACTAGATAGAAGAAATAGGCAAGAATGAAACAAAAGTAATTATTAAGAAAAAGAAAGAGGGAAAGGAAGCTACAAAAAGAGGAAAGTAGAAATGACAGTTTTTGGTACAAATTTGTTGTACAAGCTAAGGGAAGGGAAGAAAGACGAAAAGGAAGATGGATGAATCAAAGAAGAGAAAAGAAAGAAGGTTGAAGGAGAAAAAAAAGTAGATAAAGTAAAAAGTACAATAAAGAAAAGAAAGAAAGAAGATTTGTCTGCCGTAGTAGGAAAATGGATTTCGGTCTCGATTTGTTCGCAAACTTCTCCTAGGAATTCTTCAACAACACTTCTAGCTTTTTTTCCAGAATCCCTCCAGGAAGTCAAGCGGGAAGTTCTTGTGTCGGCGCGCCGCCGTCTAAAATTTGTCAAGCCGCTGATCTATAATTCTCCACGCCGATTCAAATTTGAAGAAGTCCGCAGAATTTTCAGTGGAAATTCAGAAGAATTTTTGTTGAGAAAACCAATAATTTTCTTGAAGATTTCATACAATTTCTTATTAAAATTTCGAAAAACTATTATCCGTAAAAACTAAGAAAAAACTCGTGTGGAAATTTGCGAAGGGTTTCCCGTTGAAATTCAAAGAATATCTCGTTGAAATTGTTTGTTGTTGTTGTTTGTTGAGTTTTTGAACGAAAAAGGGTCGTTCGGCAGAAAGCCAACAAGGCTGAATGTTATTTGGCCGAATATATCGTTTAGGCCCATTTGGTAGAAAACTAAGTAGCCTAAAGTTATTTGGCCTAAAATGACATTTGGTCGAACAGTTCATTTGTCTGCAAATATCGGTTGGCCGAATATGCGCTTTAGCCGAAATGGTCAGAAAGCACCATTTGGCCGAAATGGACATTCGGCCGATAGTGACGTTCGGCTGAATTGGTCATTTTGGATATTTTCAAGGCATTAACAGAAGAATCTTTTGAATTCCACGGGAAAAATCTGATCAACTTCCCAAGAAAATAATTTAAGTTTATCCAGAATATTCATTTGGAAATTATTCTCAGATTTTCCACGGGAAATACTTTTAAATTTCGAGAATTCTTTGGAATTACCAAGTGGAGCTCTTTGGTTTTCCCAAAGATAATTGTTTGTAATTTCATCGAAAAATTCTTCAGATTTGACTTGGAAAACTCATCAGAATATTCACGGGAAGTTGCTCCAAATTTCTACAGCAAAAATATTCGGAATACCCGCGGAAAGTTCCTCTTGAGTTTCTATTGAGTACTCTTCAAAATTTTCACATAAAATCCTTCCTAATTGTGAGAGCTTGTGCGTGGAAGAAGGGATGCTTTAACGTTGATTTTCGCAATCTAGACGACTAGTTTGGCATAGCCAACATTAAAAAAGAAAATTATTCGGAATATCCGCGGGAGACTCTCTGGCATTTTCACGCAAAAATTTTCGGAATTTCTGCGGAAAATTGCTAGAAATATCAAAGAAAAATTGCTCGAGATTTTTGAGGATTTTCTTTGGATTTCTACAGGAAATTCCTAGTATTGTCTCTAAGAAATTCTTTGGAAATTCGATTGGCCGAAGGTACCAGAAGACCGAACTGGTAATTTGGCCGAAACAGCCGTTTGCTCTAATAAGTCATCTGGCCAAAACGATCGTTTGGCCGCAGAAGTCATAAGGCGAAAATGCCTTTGGCCATTTGGCCGAAAATGTTATTTGTCATACGGCCAAATTTCAATTACTGAATGGATAGTAGGGTAACCAACTTGATTTAGACCCCTACATATTTTGGACCCTCCTGGCGACATTTTTCTAATTTCTGAACTAAAAACAATGCCGCTGCTAATTCCCCCATTGGCTTCAGGAAATTAATATTGTTCAGTATCTGTTTCACTGGTTTCCAGTGCGAAAAGGCGATATTTAGATGAAATTTCGAGGAAATTAGTTTGTTCAAGAAGGCAAGCGTTACAATGCGTTACGCTTAAAAGTATACTTCATTGAAAATCTTAGAACGTAAGACGAGCTCGGTGGTCTAGTGGCTACCGCTTCTGCCTTATAAGCAGGAGGTCGTGGGTTCAATTCCAGGCTTTTCCCTTTCCTACTTTGTATTTCTATCTTAGTTCTTTCCGTGTTTCTCGTTCTACCAAAACGATTCCTACTGTTGTAACCTTCCACACAATCCCAAAAAACCTCCCGTGGCACCTATGAGAGGTCGTAGAGTTCTCTGCATCTTTCTTAAGTAGGTGTCCAACAAACCATCCTTCCCCTTCCTCAGCATTCGCAAGGACGTGGCCAGGACAGATCTCGACTATTGGAGAGTGCATTGCTTCCATCTAAGAGATATTGATTAGTCCCAAATCAATTATGCTACTTTCATACAATAGTCTTGGCTTTTTTGTGCGAATTTGTGCGAAATGCTCAATGCTAATGCTAATGCTAATCACTGAAAATCTCAGAACGTACACAATAAGTTTTTGTTGAAATTGTGAATTTAAAACGCAGGAATCTTTTCATTGATGCATGCCAATCGAAAGATAAGACTTGGCTTCGGCTCAATTGACCAGGGTAAATTAGAAATTCGACTTTGAAAAGACTAAATTGGGGGTGTCCAAAATGTGTACATTTGGGGGTCCAAAATATGTTGCACTGTCCAAAACAAAGAATATTTTCATTTCAGAAAATGGCAAATTTCACTGATTTATCAATAACTGAAGCTCATTTTGAGTTTCTATTTCATAAATAAGACTCATAAATCTTTGAAATGGTGTCATTTCCGCCCATATCGAACCTGTATTTCAATAGATATAAGCATATATTGGGATGCACTTCCTCTAGCGGTCCAAAATAGAACAGTTACCCTAGCATAGCATAGCACGAACACTTGCACCAAACGTAGGTGGAGTTGCAAAGATAAACATATCCACGGTCATTGTAAATTCTGCCAAAATCTACAATTATTTACTGATGGATAATATCGTTTGGCGAAATGGGTTTTTTGTCAAATGACAATTGAACAAAATTCCGCAACCTTTTTACTTTTTAAATCGATACTGCCCTTTAAGCCAAAAGTCATCTACCCAAATTCCATTTAGCCGAGTCGAACTGAACGTTTATATGAAACTGTTATCAGGTCGAAAATGGTTTGACAGAAAATATAGTTTGGCCGAAAGCGACATACAGCCTAAAGAAACATTCGGCGGAACTGGTAATTTGATCGAAAAAGTTGTTTGCCCTAATAAGTCATTTGACTGAAAATGCCGTTCGGCTGAAAAATCCGTTTGACCGAATATGTCATTTGACCAAAAATGCAATTTGGTAAGAAAGGTTATTTGGCAGAAAGAGCCATTTGACCTAAAAATGTCCTTTCTGCCAAATGACATTTTCTGCGAAAAGTGTCGTTCAGCTGAATTGGTCATTTTGCTATAAGAAGTCGTTTAGCCGAATAGGTCATTTGGCAGAAAATGACGTTTGGCCGAAAGGGTTTCTTTTGCAGAAATGACATTTTCGTTCAATGATCTTTTGACAATAAGGCCATTTCGCTGTAAATGTAATTTGGCCAAACGGGTGGACATTTTTGACCATATTATACATTCAGTAATTGACACTTCTAGACCAACATTTGAAAAGGGCGTAACAGCCAAAATTTATTCCTTCTGATTCTTCGTCAACATATAAAGCTATAAAAGATATTGAGAAATTGATCCCTCTCCAAGAACTTGCTTTGATAAAATTAGAAAGGTGCCCTCAGATTTTTAAAATATTTTCCCTTCAAAATACGCGGAATTATCGAATTGCTGTGCGCATACATGAACGATTTTTGCTATTGAATTCGACAGCACATGCATTTTTAAAATTTTGGGAGACTTGATCCCCTTTCTATGAGATCTACGCAATAAATAATTTTTCCTGCCAACCCTTCATCAAATCCGCCAAATCTACAAAAAATTAGAAGCCTAAGAACAGATTTATATTTTTTTGAATTTTTTCGCCAAATTTTTGTATGGGTGACTAACGGGGGATCAAGTGTCCCCATATTGAGGCAATAACTTCAAATCCAAATATCCTAAAAATTTGATGGAATGTTGACATTTTCATCAGTACAGGTCAATAAGCATATTTATGGCTTGTTGCTGTGAAAAAACGAAAGACTTTGGTCATTGTTATAAAAAGTTGTTCAAATTTTCCGTGGCCAATAAAAAAATCTTTGGGAAGGTCAAAACATACAAACCGCCCTGCAGAATAAATAAGGTTGTCAATCTAAAAAATAACTCACCACATAATGGTCATTTGTCTAGAGGATCTATACTAAAAAATACGCTAGAACAAAACTACTTTAGTTCTCGATAAAACAGGGGGTGATCAAGTCTCCCCGGGGATCAAGTCTACCCACCTTCCCCTACTGTGTGTGGAAGGTAATACTTATTGCTTACTCACATAATTTAGAAAAATAATCGGGGGTAGACAAATTTGGGTCAACACTGTATTGTTGTTTTTGACACTTGGCGCAATAACCAAAAGTAAGCATGCCGTCTGCTGGCAAAATTTAGGTTTGAGCTTCGATATATGAAGATTTACAACAACAAATGTGGTCAACCACAGCATATTAGCCTAAGGTTTGAGCCATCCTACCCTATTAAGAGTCACAGATTGTGAATCGAAAGAAATCAGAATAAACTTGTCAATTACAAATGAAGATCTGTCCATGGTGCATCAAGATTTGATCAGTTTGTCTTTTCCAAAAACACATCTTGCTGCCTTCCATTAGCATTATTGATCACTGACAATGCTTCCTTCACAGTCTACCCATGCTCTGCACCGACCGACCGTCATTAATTGCACGAAAATATGCACCGTGTGGAAAACATTCTCCCAACACGCATTTCTGTCTGCGCCGATCTCGTTGATAGATGCCAGAAAACCCCTCGAGACCGAGAGAGGCCAATCAAACGCTTCAGCCCGTGGCAAAACAAACAAACAAGGCAGAACCGTTATTTACGACGAGCAACATGCAACACACGTGCGTGGTGTGGTGGTGCATAGATGCATGCAAAGCAAACGTATCCATCTCATTAGCGGAGTGCTGCAAGCATAATGACTACCGCTGCTGCGGACTGCACATATGCGATCGATTAATCGAAGAATTAATAAACGCTGTAATAATATTTACATGCACAGATGGGTTTCTCCGCGCACAGGCGTTCATCATCCGCGATTGCAACAGTAATGTTGTTACCTGAACGGTACCGCCGAGCATCATCGAAATTCCCCGAAAATCTCAACGCTAGAGGTTGGAGATTGTTTACGTTCATTTACACTTGTTTTCACCGGCGAGTATCTGTCCAAATACTTGAACGCAAAAGTATGCACGCGCGGCACCCGGTTGATCTAGCTACGAGTGAAACTGAAATTCACGATGAGAGGTTGCTTTTCACTTAGGCTGATGCACTCCATACTCGACAACCATAATCAAGCGGAGTTGGTTCAGTATCTAGACGCTAGTGGGTAGTAGGTTCGGATGGTTTCCATTAATGAAGGCTTGATACTCGATACTTGTGGGATTTGGTTGGTGCACAAATGAACTGCCCCAGGGAGCAACAACTGTTGTTTTTGCTTGTACTGTTTTGTGGTTTCTACCGCAGATTGTCCCCTGAAATTTAATAGCTTCATTTAGACTTCACCACAGGGGGACTCTAATATGTGTTCGAAATAAATGAGTAAGTATTCAAACAGTGATTCATTTGGATATTAATAAAACATCAGTTGTTCAAATTGTTTGCGCAAATTTTGCCAAAAAAAAAACACATGTAACCAAAACAGATACAAGCCTCATAGCAATCGTTTTCAGAATAGCGAAGAGAGAGATGGACTGAACATACGGAAAAATCAACAGTTGGCACGGAAAACTCTTTGAAATGTTAACGAGAATTTTTTCGAAATTTCCACGGGAAATGGTTTGGAATTATTCAGAACTTCCAAGCAAAACTGATTGTTGAGCTATGGGAAACCAAAGAGCTCACCTAATTCGCTGGTCAAAAATAGGTAAACGAATCATTTGGTCCAAGGCAAACTTGAACACCATGGCCCAGTTTCAAACAAATGCGTGATACTTATTTTAGGAAAAAGCATGCCAAGATCTCATTCAGAGGAAGTACAAAATCAGTTGAAAAAAGGAGCATGTAAGATCTTCCGAGCTCTCTATGTAGGCAAGGAGAATGCATTAATGAGCTATCATCAGCCTGATTTTTTTTGGGTTTAAGCTCTGCACAATCACGAGCGAACGTCACACCGTCGTCGTCTGAGTGTCGTAATGAAACTGTTAGGTACCATTGTTAGTTGTTTCAACGATCTTATGATGTGATCGTGATTGAGACTTGACCTGAAAACTGCACAATTTTCAATCTACTGTTTACTGCTAACTATGATGTCTATCGCTGCGATCATAGTGCTATCAACAACAGAAAGCTTACAGGGGTTGGTGTTCTTGTCATGGTTCGAAACTTCCTTCCACTCCTCCGGTAGCTGTTCAGTCTACCAGATTCAGACTATCAGTTTGTGCAAGCCATCTTGATGAGTTCAGTTCCGATACCATCCTTACCGGCTGCTTTATTGGTCTTTAGCTGTTGAATGGCATCCTTAACTTCCCGCAAGGTGGAGCTGGTTGACTTCCATCGTTCGCTAAACTGACGTAGCCATCTCCTCCACTGCCTTGACTCTCACTTACTGTACTCTCAGCGCCATTTTGGTGTTCCTCGTAGTGCTGCTTCCACCTTTCGATCACCACACGTTAATCCGCCAAGATGCTCCCATCCTTATCGCTATATCTAGGCTCGTGACCCTCGCACTCCGCTTCTTCCAGTCGGCGTTTCATTTCGAGAAAAAGGCGAGTCTGTTGTCTCACGGGTCTGCTGACGGATAGTTTTGGGCGCAGTTTAAATATCACCGCAGATAGTGAGTCGTCGATGTTTGTGCCCCGATACGTCCCGACGTCGATAATGTCGGAGAAGTGCCGTCCATCAATCAGAATATGATCGATTTGTGACTCTTCAAAGTTACGCGCCATAATATCGATGTCGTCAGCGAAACCAAATAGTTCAATGGACTTGGTGAAAATCGTACCATTCGTGTCAATCCCTGCCCTTCGTATTACCCTCTCTGCGCATTTTAACTCAAGACTCGGGACTCCTGATGATGCTGAAACTCGAAATACGTACATCATCCTTGGTCAACCATATCAGTTTATGATGAAATCCGTGTTCATGCATTAGCTGCTATAGCTGGTATTGAAGTTCAGCCCAGGGGTGTCAGGCCATTTGGTCAAATGCCGTTTGGCCGAATGCCGTTTGGATAAACGGGTCGTTTGGCCGAATACCTTTTAGCGGAATAGTTAAAAAAAAAATGACCTCAGATTATGAGAATTATGTGAAGTGTGAGTGAAGTCTCCAGTAGCCTTGGAAGCAAAGGAGTAGGATTACGAATCCAGAGATAGCGAGTTCGATTCTCGATGTTTTCGGGTGGGAAACATTCTCGGTGGGAAACATTCTCGGCTCCCTGGACATAGTGTATCCATTGTACTTGCCACACAAAACACATACTCATGCAATGCGGGCATAGAAAAGCTTTCAATTAATAACAGAGAAAATGCTATGTACTTGTACTGAAGAAGAAAAAGAAGTGAAAAATGGGAACAGAAAAGTGAACTGAGAGCGGAGAACTGAGAACAGAGAACTTCTTCCTTAGTCCTTATTCCTACTTCTTAGTTTGTCCTCCTTCTTTCTTCCTTTTTCCTTTTCCTTCTTTTTTCTTCCTTTCTCCTTTTTCCTTCTTTCTTTTTCCTCTCTTCTTCCTTTTTTCGGTCTTCCTTCTCCCTTCTTCTTTCTTCATATTTCCTCCTTCCTGCTTCCTTCTTTCTTATTCCTACTTCTTTCTTATTCCTTCTTTCTTTATTATTCCTCCTTTCTCTTTCTTCTTTCTTCTATCCTTTATCTTATTTCTTCCTTCATTCTTCGTTTTTCCTTTTTCCATCCTTCTTCCTTCTTTTTCTCCATTCTTCTTTCTTCCTTTCTTCTTCCTTCATCCTTCTTCCTCCACCTTTCTTCCATCTTCTTTCATCTTTTTTACTTCTTTATTCTTTCTTCTTTCATCTTCCTTCATTCTTTCTTTTCCCTTCACCCTTCTTCCTTCGTTTTCCTTTCTTCTTTCTTCCTTGTTCCTTTTTTCTTCTTCCTTCTCCCTTCTACCTTCTACCGTTTCTCTTCTTCCTTCTTCTTTCTCCCTTCTTCCTTCTACCTTCTTTCTTATTCGTTCTTCTTTCATACATCATCCTTTTTTCCTTCTTGCTTTCTTCGTACGTCTTCCTTCTTCCGTTTTACTTTTTTCCATCTTTCCTTCGAATCATTTTTCCTTCCTCCCTCTTCCTTTTTCCTTTATTCCTTTTTCCTTCTACTGCCTTGAATAATCATTCTTCCTCCTTTTTTCTTCTTTGTTTATTCTCCATTCAGAAATGATTTTGCTTGCTAGTTGCTATCTCATTTCTCACCTATTACATCTTACTTCTAAACAATAACTTCACACTACACATTTCTCATTTGTCTCTTTTCACTTCTTGCTTCCCACTACAAACACTTCATACAACTCATTACTCACTATTCACTTCACACATTTAATAAGGAAACTTATTTCAACTATTCGGCTAAAAAGAGTTCTTCCAAATGACTAGCAGCTAGTCGATATAGGGGAACTGTTCCATTTTCCATCTCACTGAACATATATTCATCTCATCGCGAAACAAAGAAATACGGCACCAATTTCGTCGCTTCTTTTTGCTAACATGCGTGCTTACTGCTGAAAAAAATCACAAAAATAATAAACAAACCAAATACCTTTTCATTGCTATGTTTTTTTGTGAGACCAATATCGGAGCTATGAGATGAAGTTCAGGAGCAGTAATCTTAGTACATAAGCAATTACGCATGAAAATAAGGTTGATGATATTTTATGATTGATTTCATCGAAGCAAAACAATTTGATCAAACGGATCTCGTAAATTCATCTCCGATTCCATCGCCATATTTTTTCATTCAACATCAGTAGAGACTTTGAACCCAAATTTGTATTTATACTTCATTACATTTATCACATTTTATAAAACAAATTAGCTACGAACTATCAAAAATTAATAAATTTGCTTTTTTGAAAATTTAGTTTATTGAAAATGTTGTGTTAAAACGGAGTTTACGGAAAACGCATTAATTATATCAACGTTTCGCGCTATGTGACTCGAAAAATCTTATTCGGCTCCAAAAAATTAAGCACCATGCATCACCTCTGCTTCGATTATTTTTATCGATGATTTAAAATAATTCATTTGTATAATTGATTATGGCATTTTATGGTTTCATATTCAATAAACTTTATTTTATTTGGTTGAGTCTGAACGTATTTTATTAATTAATGTGATTTTTTGAATGAAGCTAGATCTAGAGAATTCTATTTATTTTATTTATTATCAGACTAAGGCCGGAGTGGCCTGTGCTGCACATAAAAGACTTATCCATTCAGCTCGGTCCATGGCTGCACTTCGCCAACCACGCAGTCTGCGGAGGGTCCGCAAATCGTCCTCCACCTGATTGATCCACCTTGCCCGCTGTGCACCTCGCCTTCTTGTTCCCGTCGGATCGTTGTCGAGAACCATTTTCACCGGATTACTGTCCGACATTCTGGCTACGTGCCCGGCCCACCGCAGTCTTCCGATTTTCGCGGTGTGAACGATGGATGGTTCTCCCAACAGCTGATGCGACTCGTGGTTCGTTCGCCTCCTCCACGTACCGTCCGCCATCTGCACCCCACCATAGATGGTACGCAACACTTTCCTTTCAAAAGCTCCCAGTGCGCGGTGGTCCTCCACGAGCATCGTCCAGGTCTCGTGTCCGTAGAGAACTACCGGTCTTATGAGCGTTTTGTCGATAGTCAGTTTGATACGGCGGCGAACTCTATTCGATAAGTACGTGCGGTATCGTTATCGGCAATCACCAGTGAGCCCAAGTACACGAATTCTTCAACCACCTCGATTTCGTCACCACCAATAGAAACTCGTGGTGGGTGGCTTACATTGACCTCTCTTGAGCCTCTTCCTATCATGTACTTCGTCTTCGACGTGTTGATGACTAGTCTAATCCGTTTAGCTTCGCTTTTCAGTCTGATGTAGGCTTCCTCCATCCTCTCAAAGCTACGTGCCATGATATCAATGTCGTCGGCGAAACCAAATAACTGGACGGACTTCGTGAAAATCGTACCGCTCGTGTCAATCCCTGCCCTTCGTATTACTCCCTCCAAAGCGATGTTCTAGAGAATTCTACAGAGATCGAAATTAAGTAGCTTAGAAAAGGTTGTAAATAATGCCATCTTTATTTTATAACGACTTCTTTATTTTATAACGACTTGAAAGGTTTTTGATGCCGACTTGTTTTGTTGTTCATGGTTTGTCCGATTCTGATCTTGAAATCCGTCTTACATTTACAAGAATGGGCCAACTAGACAGATACTACTCTTAAAGAGGTTTTGGTGAAAACGATCAAGAAACAAGTTTTATTGTTGTAGGATTCAAATACTCTTGTAGTAATTCATATAACTCAACATATTACTGTATATATTGTATAGGGAAGTACCTATATGGCTTCCACCTAACTTGCAAGTTGCAAGAAATGTCAACAATCGTCATCATCAATAACGTTCTTATACGATTGTAGCTTAATAATCAAACATATCCACACATTTTTTAATTTTTAATTTTGTTCATGCTGTTCATCGTTTTAAAAAAAAAGTTTAATTCTTTCTTTTTAATTCCACTACGTTTTGTTTTCTTCACAGATATGTATTTGGACCTCAGCTGTGAGGCCGTCTAGTGGAATTAAATGGAAAGTATTAAGCTCGTCTTAGACAATTGAAGACATTCCACTATAAAAGCTTAAATAATTTTTCGAAAAAGCAAATTAATTATTTGGGGCGGATTTAGCTTTAGAGATGAAAATTTAACAAATAAAATGATAAATTTAAGGACGTTTATTTGCCTTTATTTACCTTCAACGAAAAAAACTTCGCAGGCAATTTTCTTACAAGTAAGAAGTAAGATTATGAAACACTTTAATAAATACACTCGTAGCTTATAAGTAACGCACTTATTTACATATAATTTGGTCGCGCAGAACTCGTCCTCGTAAAAGGTTACCAATTAAAAAGCCTTTCATGTACCGAAGGGAACGAAACCTGGCAGAGATCATGATTCAATAGAAACCAGTTTCAAAGAATGATAAAATCTGTTCATTCACATTCAAGTAACGAAATAACTCTTTGGGAAAAGTGTTTTCGTTACTTGAATGTGTAATTGAATCATTTGTTTGAGAAACTGCATAAGTCCATTTTACACTATTTCGAGAAAACAACAAAAAACTGTTTTTGTGCAAACTTGCACCGAATCTTTCGATTTCTTCGAAACAGATCAATAGTTTTTGGTAAAACTCAACACCCTGGGGCACTTAAAGTGCAAAAAATGTAAGCAGTACTCCACAATTGCTCTTCAAAGTATGTGGACATATGTAGTTTCTCAAACAAACGAAAAATTCTTCATACATTTCCGAACAAAAATTTTTTTTTCCTATTTTTTGCCAGGATACGTATTTTTGGACGAGGATTCAGAATATATGAAAATCTCATTTTGGCCAAAAATGTCACATATGCAGTTTCTCAAACAAACGGTTCAATTGAGAAAACATGCGATTTTTGACCACCATGGTCCCAAGCTCACGATGTTTGTATTGACTCTCTTTATTTGTTGTATAGTTAGTCACGGTCCACAAGAGCCTACACCAAAAAACATAATGTACGTTATGGACGATCCCCTTCAAGATTTATCAGTTTTCATTTTGCATTGATAAACCCTCCTAACATCGCATCTATTTTCAAGTGGTTCTCCATTCATCATCAAACACACTTTGTTGCATTAAAAAGAAATTAAAGTAGCGCTGGCGCTGGCCAAGAGAAAAATGCAATCTTTTCAACAAACCTGTGCTCTCCTCCCACTCCCGCTTGGCGAAGAATGCAAATAAGCGCACAATCGCCAGATAAAAGCGAGCCCACGTTTGAACCATGGAAGGCACCGACCTACCACTTGAAAACATTCTCAATCAGCTGGAGCACGAGGCTCGCGTCAAACGAACGACGATTGTCGCATTGTCGGTGGTTGCCTTTTTCACGTGCAGCACATGTACCTCCCAAACATGCACGTTCATTCGTTGATTTCTTGGTTGGTTTGCATTGCTGCTTCACTCGTCCGTTCCGTCACTCTCTTATCTCGGTTCCTATCGACGATGACGACGGTGCGCTGCGGCTTCACCAAGTGCAAACCTCTACATTCTACAAGATGCGATAGTGTTTCCCAATTAGTTGTCATAAACTGTTATTAAGAACTCTTGAAAATTCATGAACATTTATGAAAATTTACAATCCAGAGGTTCTTGAAGAATATCGTCCTAACTTCCGAGAACATTCCCGAAAGTCCATCAGGATATATGAAAAATCGCAAGAAATCTCGGCAGATTAAGAGAGTTCCTGGAAATCTATGTAGAATTCTGGTAATCAAAAAGATAATGAATTCGTAAAGATTCCTGGAAGCTTAAAGCAAGAAATCCTGGAAATCCAACATGGCTCTTAAAACTACAATCCCGAAAAAAATCTAGAATATGTAGAATGATAATGTCTGGATTCCCACAAAAAAATATTCATAAACGTGTAAAAGTTTCCATTTATTACAATGATTCAATTCCTAGTTAAATGCATACGAATCGTAAACCTGAGCCGTGAATTTATTTTATTTAAATCGAAAGCATTGGGTATATAATAATAATAATACATCGTGATTGATAAATAGTCTTACCCAAGTCTAGGAACGGAGGTGTGTTTATGCTTCGGTGTGTATATTTTCAACAGGATTTGAAAACACTAAGGCCGATACCCCGCCCCTCGGTTTTATGACCCAGAAATTATATTTTGAGGGGGCAACAAAAAACAATCCCGTAATTTTGAGGATTTTCAAAACATTCTTTAACAAATTCAAGGAGTTTTTTTTTATTTTTTTTTTTTTTTCATTTCAATATTTATTTTTTATTATCCCTTCCGGAGACCAGTAGGATATAATTTAAATTAAATATTTGTAACGGCCTAATTACTATTCAATAAAAGTCGGTTCTGAAAATTCTGACATTGAAACATAACTGAAACAAATATTAAGATGACTGGCATTTGAGTTGAAAATGTTGATGTCATCTGTTCTTTACCGCATTTTAATAATCAAATCCGATGTAATTATGTGCTATCAAAATTGAGCTTTCCTTCTTTCTGCTGGGAAATGTCCCATATCAAAACCAGGCTCGTCAACCACTGCCCAAACGCGCCGATGTTGTCCGTTTTCTTACCTTGTCTTTCCTTTTCCTTTGCAGGTGGCAATTCAGTCAGGACAGGCAGCTGAATCAACATGAGAACGAACCGTCGTCGTCCATTCGTTATTCTGCGCTCAACAACCACAACACTCTTCACTTCCGAGCGTTACAGTCCAAGATAGTAAGCGTTGTATGTGCCGCGATTGGAGCCGGATTGAAGAACGCGCGCGGCAAAAAGTGACCACACAATCAAAATCGTTCCTGAAATGGCCAGCCATCACGGCAGCGCCACTAACAGCGATAGCAACAATGGGAATCTCGGTGCCGAAAGGACTCTAGTGCGGTTGTCCTCGTCGTGTATGTTGTCAGTCTGGAGCAGCGAACTGGAAGTTAAGTCGATCGGTTTCGAGCTGGGTTGCCTCGCTAAGGGGGTCGGCGTTTGATACTCACTTACTCTGGAAACAGCGTGCGAAGCTAGGGGCTGTTAAGAGATTGATGGTCCTTCTTCAACACTTGACTACGTTCATTTCCTGCCTGTGTAGTGTGTCTTTTACGAAGGGAAAGTGTTTTGTTTGTTATCAGTAGGTGAAATGCGGTGCAAAGAGTAAGATAGCGCTATGCTAAATTTTGTTCTGAAGAATGTGTAAGCAATGAAATTCAATGTCTGATTTATGATTCGTCGCGCGTGTGAGTGAAAATGAATTCCGTGTTTTCCGCATTTAAATCTTCCGCGAAACACGATGGCAAACAAAAGTCATCGAGCGGGAAAAAAATCGCCCAAGATCAGCCCAGTAGCTATGAAAAGCTACGGCACATCCGGGAAATCAGCTGCAATAAGATGAACAACCTGGTGGTGCTAGGAGACCGTCAGGTTGAAACGGCAAATGGCGGAGGTGGTTCATCACAGTCTTGTACTACCACCCCGGTCCAAAGTCCTTCGAGCGAGAAGAGCATGGAACTGGAGCTGGAAACATCATCCGGTGTTGGGGTGGATCAGGTAGACCGGGCCATCCCATCGCCGTCGAACGAATCCGGTTTACCGGAATTTTCCGTTGCATCAGTAACAAAACCAACGGCAACCACTAAGGCTGACACATCGAGTGATAGTTTAGGCGATAGTATAGTAGTGAACAAACCTCCTTCGGGGGCAGCAGCTGTGGCAGCGGCTGCGGCTGCCGCTGCCGCAGCAACAACAACGATCAACGGCGTTGCTGGCAGCGGAGTCTTTGCCATTCCTGCCGCTCCCGCTTCATCGTTAAACATTCCGACCAACAACAGTAGTAACAATAGCAGCAACAGCAGTAGCAGCAATCAATGGAGCGTTGTCAGTGCCAGTAGTCGCTTCCACAAGCCTAGGCTCAGTCTGAGCAACAGTCTCGGACTGACCGGGAGCAGTAGTAGCAACAGTAGCATCAGCAGCAACAGCAATGCAATGCCTTCGGTGCACGGGCGCACCGGTGGGGGCGGAAGTGCCAGCAACGGGCAAACCGGAGCACCCCAGAAGACCAGACTGTCGACGCACCAAAGAAATCTTAGCTTAGACTTTAGGTGAGTGGATTTTCTTTTTGTATGCAAACGATTCTGACAGAAAATTATTTCATGAAGGCAATTCGACCGTACGTCCAATCATTTTTGTTAATTATCTTGGCTGTACCGTGACCTGCCCTAATTCCGCGCATCGCCTAATACCGTGGTTTTCATAAAAAATCAGAACCTGGCTATCATGGACATCACATTATTTGGTGAAATGTTCAAACATAATATGTTTGAACTTTTCTCCAAATAATACGATGTCCATGATAGCCAGGATCTGATTTTTTATGAAAACCACGGTATTAGGCGATGCGCGGAATTAGGGCAGGTCACGGTACATGTGTCCAGCACATGTTTCGATTTGGCAAATTGATATTACTTTTTGTAAAAAAGAATCCACGTGTCTCAAGCCCACAGCATCCTACTCTTGATAGGTATCCACAAGGAAGCCATCTGGATCCGTACAATCGTGAATCGTCACCGCAGTAACCTTTTTTTGCGGGCTTACATCTTCTTGGATATCTTGGAGATCCGAGGCTGGAAAACGTATGTCTTGCTCCCGAGTTCCATCATATCGCCCTCGTTTTCTACCACATCACCATTATGGTGGTTTACCGCTAATACCGAAACCGTTACATTTTTCGATAACGAAATACCGGTATTATGAAGGCAAAACTCGGTAATTTTGGTATTCTAATTTGAACACAATACACACACAGTCTCTTTTCTCTCTTGCCATCTCTGGACTAGAATGAGAATTTTCTTTCGTTTATTTTTTTATATGTAACAAATACAATTCCTTCCCCAAAAAAGTTATTTTGATATCTGCGTAGTTTTATGTGATGCATCCAAAGCGATTCGATTGCTGGAATTGAACAAATAGCTCCGAGATCAAACAATTAAAAAAGCACAATGCACTACCATCCTTGCCTCTCGGTGCATCCGTGCCAAATGTGCATTGCACAGTGCCATAGATAATGTTCCTGAAATTTAATATCGCTCAAGATTTTTGCGTAAAGTAATGACGGCTTTTGCGGATTTAAAACATTGTTTGTCACTGTACTGGCTTGTGTTTGACAAACCGTTTTCCTCCTGCTCCATGACGAGGGAAGAAGAGATCAAAATGTCAAGCCGCAGCTAAGTTTCAAAAAGTTAAGTGATGGATCGATTTTTGAACCTTTGCTGGTTGCCATTATCGCACAAAAAAAAACAGTGCAGGGTGGCCAGTGAGTCGGAAATTTGGGAGATGCGGGATTATAAAGTCTATGCGGTCTATTGAAGTCTAATCCGGAAAAAAAAGTCACCAGGTATTCATTTTATTAAAGAATTCATTCATAAAATATGAAAAACATCGTTTACTATTTTAAACGCATAGGCTTTTCCACGTAGCGTTTGAAAACAGCTAATCTTTTCAACATTTTTTTGGAAGTGTTCGAAGATTTTAATATTCGAACAGAGCCAACATGCACACTTTTCGTTCCATCGAGTTTATTTCAACTGGATCCAAAAGTTGAATAATGACTTTCGCAGATCCATTTGTACGTGAATTCCAAGAAGTATTACCAATGGCACCATTTTCATTTGAGGAACTATCCGGCCATGTCAAAAGGATAATGAAAATGGTATTATAACCAGAATTCTGCAATGTCAAGTCTAGAGCTCTTTTCGATAGTGATGATGGAAACTAACATGCCATCTATCGGTATGTGCTTCGTAAGTTTTCCGAAACCATGGAAATTCCGGTTAAAAGCTAATAGCAGTTTGTTGCAGCTTGTGAATTCTTTAAGAAGATGCTTGATCGATATTCTCTTGAAAACGACTGAAGTTTTATCTGAAGAATTTTGGCAACCATAGTCGAGTATGAGCAATTATGTTCAATTCCAGGCAGACAATTCAACAATCTCGAGTCAATTGTTGCTATCATTTTGATTGTATCACATGGTTATGCTGTACTGGAGAAGTGATTTAGATCCATGGACACTGTTTGGTCGTAAACCGGCATAAGGATTAAGAAAAGACTGCACCCAACCAGCGGCTGTTAGATTTTCTAACAATTCTGTATAAGAACCAAAACCTATATACGAACTGTGCATATGCGAAATTGTTATATTCTTATACAACAAATGTAAGCCCACAAACAAATATTGTAAGAAAAATCTTGGAAAATTGTGAGATCTCATACCCTACGTATAAGAATCTAGCATTTTTGCAAATACCCAGTTCTTATACAGGTGTTGGTAGGTTCTAATACTTGTTGTTAGAAAATCTAACAATCACCGGGGCCCTTCCAAGCCGTGCGAAAAGATGCGCGGCTACAAAGCAATACCATGCTGAGGGTGGCTGGGTTCGATTCCCGGTGCCCGTCTAGACAATTTTTGGAATGGAAATTGTCTCGACTTCCCTGGGCATAAAAGTATCATCGTGTTAGCCTTATTATCTGTACTGAGATTTTCATTTTCACTGAGAGGGTTCACGCGATATTTACATTTTACTCTGTCTCGCCTTTATAGAAAACATAAACAATGAAATGAATTTCGTCAAATTTTCACGGATTTTTATTTCATGAAACTGCACTGTTTCTTCTTCAATAATGTTACATCTAACTCAAAAATTAGGAACAATATAATAATTTTATTTAGAAATTTAGATTTCAAAACCAAGCATCATGACTGCTTGTATTGTGACAGGTGACCGGGAGCCAGCTCCTTTTTTATGTCGCTTGAAATGAAAATGCAACTGCTTTCGTTTCCACATGACGATCACGAAAACTACCAGTACTGCTCATGATATACGAATGCAGAAATGGTAACTTGGATTAGAAACCTCGCAGTTATTAATTGTGGAAGTGCTTAATGAACACTAAGCGGCCAATATGCAACAAAAGAAATAAATAGAAATAATAAAATAAACATATCAAAAGTGATTCTATACACTCAAAACACTTGGTCAATAAGTACAATAAGTCTCAAGAACTAAAAATAGATTGAGAAAAAATTGAGGATCAGGAGGATAAAAGGAATGAAGGGCATGAAGGTGTTGCAGAAGATGGAAGCCAAAATATTTACAGATGCAATAAGGGTTATTCGCTCAATCAATTATTTGATTTATTTAAGGTTAACTTTTGATTTTTAAAATAGTTAGAGTATTAAAAAATATGGGTTCTTTGGGAAAGTGGACCTTAAATTAGTAATTGAGATAAATCTCACTCCACATAAGAAGTGACAAATGAGAAGTGAGAAGTACGGAGTGATATTGAGACGTAAGAAGTGATGAGTAAGAAATAAGAATCGAGAAGTGAGAATTGAGAAATGATAAATAAGAAATGAGAAGCAACAAGTAGAAAATTAGAAATGATGAATGTTTAGTTAATAATGATAAGTGTGAAATAAGATTTTTTTAAAGTGAGAAGAAAGAAATGATAATTGAGAATTGATTAATAAGGAAAAAGCTGTTAGTAGTCTGAAGTGAGTAGTAAGATATAAGAATTAATAAATGTAAACCTAACAGAGCTCGTATTTTTCGTTTCGATGAAACGAAATCAGACGAAGGAGAATCTTTTTTTGGAGTTGTGGTGAAAACATCATTTTAACCTAAAAGATAAACGAAAATCGTACCTTCCTTGATGTATTTTTTTTTCGTTTTTTTCGTCCCCCTTGTGAGAAAAAAAAGTTTCGATTAATTTTGAGCACCCCTAGATCATGTCCGATTTAGCTCAAATTTTGCATAGGGGGATATTTTTGGCTACGAAAACGTTTGCGTATCGTCCGGTGTCAAAATTCGATGAAAAAAATTCCCAAAAATGTTCTAAGAGAAAAATCGATTTTTTTCAAAGCTTTTTTTTAAATTACATCAGATCTTGACGTTTCATGCATTTTTAAGTCATTTGGCATCAAAAACAAAAATTCGATTTTCGACTTTTCCTTTGGTCCCCCTTTGAGAAAATTTCCATAGGTAAAAATTGTCCCCCCTTGGGAAAATTTTCATAGGTAAAAATTTCAAAACTTTGATGAATTTTAGGCACCCCTAAATCATGTTCGATTGAGCTCAAATTTTACATGGGGTCATATTTTGGGCTAATGAAACTTGTGAGCAATGTCGTTTTTTCAAATTCGAAAATGTCATATTCATTGGCACCCTATTGGTCTTATTTGATCGTAGCACCCAAACCCAGTGAGTGAACAGCCTTGCTCACGTAGATGCCAAACAACGATTAAGAATGATCGTTGCTGCGATAAACAACCAGCAACAGAGTTTGACAAACCAGGCCATTTTACGGTATCTACGATTTGTTATTCGTGTTAAGCTGGCTCTACTGAGCATGAAACTAAAATATCAAAGCTGCTGTTTCGCTTCATTCGCTCTAATTTGAAGTTGATGGGGTGGTCGAGAGAAGATGTCAAACCAAAAGTTCCACTATCATAGCGAACTCAATTTTTTAATGCCTGAAAAGATTTTTCCAACAAGCGTTTCGTAGCAACCCTCATTGTTAGGTCTCCAACTGATTTGCTTCGCTCAATTGATTTCCATTGGTGAGCGATAACGTTTGCCAATCGTTAATTATCGAACGCCAAATTTCAACGATATAGAAAGCTTCGTCGCTTAGGGCGCAGCATATCATCAAGTTGGCTTGGATATAGTCGGTTTTTCGCTCATGATTTGATTTTTTTCAATGCCTGTTCTGCCTTTTTTTTCTCTTTTATTTTCTATTTTTACCTCTTTCTTTTTTCTTCCACCTTTTTTTTTCTTCTCCATTTTTCCGCCGTCTTTTTTCTTGCTTACTTCTTCATTTTCTTTCATCCATCTTTATTTTTCCTTCTTCTTTCTGTTTTCTTACACTTTCTTCCGTTCTTCTTCCTTCCTCTCAATTCTTCCCTCTTTTCCTTATTTAATCTTTATTTCTTCTTTCTTCATTCTCCTTCTGTCTTCCTTCATCCTGTCTTCTTTATTTCTTCATACTGTCTTCTTCATTCCTTCTTTATTTCTTTCTATCTTTCTTTTGTTCATCAACCCTACTTCTATTTCACATTCCACCATTGACTCTTCAATTCGCACTTCGCATACTTTTTTTATTCCTTCCTTTATTTGTTAGGCACTCTGTGTTACTTAACCGCTACTGTACCGAGATCTACTGTGGTATTCTGCCGTACAGAATCCACACAGAACCTATTTTTAGATTTCCATTGCTCATTATTGTTGTCTTGCCAGTCCATCTCTTCGTGAGCCCATTGTGTCCGTTTGTCCAAGTCGTGCATCCAATGATCGTTGCATTGTTCGGTTGCCATTAAGCCGGGTCCGTTGGATGGATGCCTCCTAGAAGAACAATTTGTCAGTCTTCATCAGTCAGCCATACGGTATGAAAGGTTCCTTAATACTGGCATCCGGCGACTGACGAGGGTTTTGTGGATGGGCCGGGAATCGAACCCATGACCATCCGCTTGTAAGGCGAACGTGTAGCCAACTACGCTACGGGACCCCACATTTCTCATACTTGTTAAGGGAAAATTGCCAAATCTAGACCAACCTTTGAAAAGGACGTAAAAGCCTAAATTTATTTTTACTGATTCTTCGTGTACATATATAGCTATGCTGTTACGTCCTTTTCAAATGTTGGTCTAGAAATAACCCTTTCGGTCAAATGGGATTTGACCAAAAAACTGAAAGCTCGGTTCAATTTAGAAAACTCCGTCTCATAGAAATTCTTCTTGGTCTCAATGGTTTAGGTCCATTTGGCCTGACGCCATTCGGCCGAATGCCATTTGGCCCAATGTCCTTTAGTCCGAATTAATAAATTTTGTTTCCTTATTAAGGGCCGATTTCTTCACCTCTGCTTAGTCTTTAAACCATGTTTAAGCGTATGGGTAAGCACCGCTTAAGAGTTAAGCGGAGATGAAAAAAATGTCCCCAAGGGTCAATTTCTTCACCTCCGCTTAGTGCTTAAACCAGGACTAAACATATCGGTAAGCAACGCTCAAGAGTTAAGCGGAGCGGAGATTAAGAAAACGACCCTGAGAGTGATAAGTTGGAAGTGAGTGGTGAGTATGCTCGAAGTAAGTAGTGGTGAGAAGTGCAAAGGAAGATGAAAAGTGCTTCTGACTAGGCGATCTGTTCCCATTTACATCTCACATGCGTGCGCAGCGATAAAAAAATCGCACAAATAAATAATAAATCGAACTTATTCCATTTATTTGTTTATGAGTGTAGGGACCATGACATGAAGAATAGGAACAATTACCTAGAGATGAGCCAGCCTAGGGCTGAAAATCTCTTTAATAAAGAAGGCTTCCGAGCCTCTTGAAAGGAGGCTTCCGAGCCTCTTGAAAGGAGGCTTCCGAGCCTCTTGAAAGGAGGCTTCCGAGCCTCTTGAAAGGAGGCTTCCGAACCTCTTGAAAGGAGGCTTCCGAGCTTCTTGAAAGGAGGCTTCCGAGCCTCTTGAAAGGAGGCTTCCGAGCCTCTTGAAAGGAGGCTTCCGAGCCTCTTGAAAGGAGGCTTCCGAGCCTCTTGAAAAGGAGGCTTTCAGGCCTCTTGAAAAAGGCTTCCGAGCCCCCTGAAAGGAGGCTTGAGGCCTCTTGAAAGGAGGCTTTGGAGCCTCTTGAAAGGAGGCTTTCAGTCTCTTGAAAGGAGGCTTCGAGCCTCTTGAAAGGAGGCTTCTGAGGCCTCTTGAAAGGAGGCTTCTGAGCCTCTTGAAAGGAGGCTTCTGAGCCTCTTGAAAGGAGGCTTCCGAGCCTCTTGAAAGGAGGCTTCCGAGCCTCTTGAAAGGAGGCTTCCGAGCCTCTTGAAAGGAGGCTTCCGAGCCTCTTGAAAGGAGGCTTCCGAGCCTCTTGAAAGGAGGCTTCCGAGCCTCTTGAAAGAAGGGTTCCGAGCCTCTTGAAAGGAGGCTTCCGAGCCTCTTGAAAAGAGGTATTCGAGCCTCTTGAAAGGAGACTTACGAGCCTCTTGGAAGGAAGTTTCTGAGCCTCTTGGAAGGAGGCTTCAGATCTCTTGAAACTTGCTTGAAGAAGCTTGAAAGAGGCATCCGAGCCTCTTGGAAGGAGGTATCCAAGACTTTTGAAATGAGGCTTCTGAGCCTCTTGAAAGGAAGCCTCCGAGCCCCTTGAAAAGAGGCTTCTGTGTTTCTTGAAAAGACGCTTCCGGGCCTCTAAAAAAGGAGGCTTCTGACCCACTTGACAGAAAACATCTGATCCTCTTTAAAGGTGGTTTACGAGCTTTTTTAAAGTAAGCTTCGGAGCCTCTCAAAAGGAATCTTACTGGCTGCTTAGAAGGAGGCGTCCAAGCCACTTGCAACCAGTGTTGGTAAGAATTCAAAATCTCAAAACTTATGAACGATTCAAATTAGCCGTGAGTTAAAACGCACCAAACTCAACACTCATGGCTGAGTTGAATCATCCATTAGAATCATCGTAGGTGTTCTTTTGTCCTTTTTTGTTAAAACAGTGAATTTTCGTTTGTCGGATTGAATAATGGATACTTTTGCGTGTGTAAACAATAAACTCCCCACAAATTAATTTTAAACGCTTTTTGAAGCGAAATGATTTTTTTTTTTTGGGAGTTGAATGAAACGACGCGTACTTGCTTTTAAAAACTCAGTCGTGTTGCATTCTTTCTAATTCGCAAACGAATTTGCTTGCGCGTAGGGCTCGATAATTGAGATTTGTGAATTATTTTACCAACACTGCCTTTTTAATCTATTTATTTACGAGACTTTCAACACTAGGCTGTTTCGCCTCGGGAAACGCAACGAAGGTAAACACCGGAAATAGGCCTCCTCAATTGTAGTGGCAGGAATAGGAGGAGATCACCCAGTGCCTCTCTAATTTTCCGGATTATGTTTACTTGTATACCACTTACACAAAATATGATCATTTATGATTGGGTATTGGTATTGAGAGGTGTCCGACGCTGGGGGATACCCCTAATAGGTTTTTGTTTACTAATTGCCATGCATATCATGTACGATGCAAAGTTTTAATATAAAAAAATTACATATTTATCAAAACTTGATCAATAAGTGTTAATTGGAATTGTAATACATCCGCCATTACGCATTTTTGTCCGAGGCACCCCCTGGGGTCAGCGAAGGTACCCCTTGGGGTACATGTACATGTTTAGAACCGCTGATATGTAGTAACGAACGAACCACCTTTGAATTTGTGCGAAGCGCTCAAATTCCATGCTTTTCGATTGCTCATGATTCCTTTACCTAAATTTACCTGTTCATAAATTAGCCAAGTTTGTGGGCCTAATGCAAGGAATAAGACTCTGATATCTGATATCTGAAAAACATCATTTTTTTTTTTTAATTTTTGTGGCGTTGAACATGTAAAAAGTAAGGTTACAAGAAGCCACTGCAACTGGTCCAAGAAGCTAAAAAAAAATAAAAACAAGTAAGTTAAAAAAAACATCGGTTTTGATGATGATATTTTGGACATTCATGGAAATCTATCCGAAATCTTATCATTTTGAAGAGTCAATGTCGGAATTCCGGACAAATTGTAATTTTTTAGCATAAGCATTAGCATTGTTACGGTGTAATTCGTAGATTGGACACTAGTGATACTCATGTTTTACTTTTGAGATCCTTATCTCGAATGCTATCAGAAATCAAGAAGGGGGGTGATCCTTGATTCCAGTCTTAAACAAAAATAACAAAAGCATGAGGATTACTACTCCTGGCCACGCCCATCTTCACCGTAACTAGGGAGAGGAAGGAAGTGCTGATGTAGTACATACTTAATGATAGGCCACCGACTTAACGACACACTGATAAGTACCACGGAGTTGGATAATGAGGAAGGTATTCGTTGGGTCAGGATTTGCCTGTAGCTGGCAATGTAACCGTGGTAGATCTTACCCCGTAACACACCAAATCTGCCTTCAGCAATAAATGTTGGAAGTAATTCGATGGAATCAGTAAATAAAGTTCATGTCTCTGTACTACTGGATGGATTAATCGTGTTCGTGTATACCTTGTTTCTAATCATGATTGTTCTTATGGGCTTAAAAGGTTTATGACAAAAAAGTTATCAATGATCTGATAAAAATGATAAAACACCCTGCATTGGCATATCATCGCACGATGAAAACTTCATTCGTATCATCTGCACGTGGATCTTCATTTGCGAGAAGCTATCTCTCCGACACCCATCACATATTGGATAACACCACCAAGATGTTGATGCCGGTGTAAGCAGGTTGGAAACTTTTCGTCCAAAGCCGAGATACAACAACTCTAAACTATCCAATGCCGGCACGTGTTCCCATGCAGTATGGTGTATTACGCAAAGACCGCAAATCGTCGTTCGCCGCTATTTGGTACTTGGTGACACGCTTGGTGACGTACCATCAGCGCGCGCACGCTCTCACAACTTACTTACAAAAAGCTACTAAAATGCACATTGCAATAGGGAAGGTGAGCCACGGACAGCACGTTTGCAATTTCTTCCGATTTGCAACGCGCTGTTAGCGAGTTACCTAAAACCGGTTTTTCTTCCAATCTGATTGCCAGGAGGGCAACATAAAAAAAACTGCAACACACCTTTTCAGGCGGAACAGGTGTAACTCTTCGCTGCTGGTAGCGTGTCGAACGTGGTCGTTTACAGCGCGATTCCCATTTGGAAACCATTGAGGAGAAACGCGAAACAGAACGCACTCCGACTCCCCGGTTTTGCCTTTTCTGCGGGAGAAAAAATCATTAAACTTGTTTATTTACAACATGCGGCGGCGTCTTCCTTTCCATGCGACTAACGCGATGACGACGACAACGAGAGGGAGGCAAAAAATGGGGAGTGCCTGGTTATTCATCGGAGCGAGTGGTTTGGTTTGGTTCGAATGGTGGAGGAAAATTTTGCAGCTTTTCGCTTTTTACCGAGGACAAGGAAAACTGGAAGTGAGCTGAACAGGTTTTGCGGTTCGCTTTCATTAGTGTGATTGCTATTTTTTGCTTGCCACTTGGACCTGCTGATACGATGTGATGAACGTGTTATGAATCCTTTCACGACGAGGAACAGGAAGTTTGCAATATGATACAATGTAGCTAATTATCGAAGGTTATGTTATCCTACAATGAAGTTTAGCGAAAGAATGTGGGGGTATTAATGCACTCTGCATTACTTACTTTTCAAAATTATTTTAAAAAAATCTCAAATGAAGAAAAATATTTTTTTTAATATATAGTAGGGATATGGTACCAATAGTAGAGATATTAGTAGATCCTCAATAGAAAAAAAAATTGTCTCCACTATTGGTACTACCTCCACTAAGAGTACGGTTACCCTATAATTTATTGAATCACTCTTCGCTTTTGTTATGCTTTATTTAGTGTATAACAGGTTATTACATCCATTTCCAACTTTCCACAAGAGCACATACGACCTAAACTTTCATTGGGAACGATTATGTAAATTTGCACACTTACATTCAGTGACATAAATTACCAACCATACTATATGTTTTACCTTCCCAACCAAACTCCGAAAGCAAAGCGAAGACGCGACATCACATCACCACTAAATTATAGAGCATGTGTGTAGTAGCAGTGCCATGCACTTCGCAAAATTCGTCCACATCACGCTCGAGGAAGCACACATTTGTGCTCCTATTATGTCAAATTGGTCGCCATTAAAGACGTTACCATGCATCATTATAACCGGTTCGGAGCTCAGCGTTCAGACCACTGCGCGCTGCACTGGTTGGTCTATCCTCTCGAGAGCATATCCGCCGTCCGCCACGATTTTACGTGGCCGGCAACCGGTAGCATGTGCAATTCGGTTTGACCTCCTTCGCAAAATCTCATAATTCGTTTTACCACCGTCAATTAGATATGTATATAAATTAAGTATTTATATACACATCTAATTGACTGAAACGTATACACCTAATTGATAATATAAATTATCTATACGAAAAAAAAAAATTAGCTTTCCTACAAGCAGAATTTGGATTTTAACATCACAGATAGAAAAAGTTATTGAAATTTACACGAAAGTAATGCACATAAAGGGAATGCCAAAAAGAGTGTAAATTTAAACAATATTATCACCTGAATGTATGCAATTTGTATTGCATTATGTCACTTTTTATACGAATAAGTGTCATAATGCTATGTAAATTGCATACATTTAGGGCGAACTTGTTGGAAAAGATCCATGTACGCCCAGAATAGTGTAATTCTCCACGTCTTTATTATTTACGCGTCGATTACTTTTCAACATTTTTTTCTGTGATCTTCATCTTTCATTCTACTATTCTTGCATATTTGTCAAGATGTGTTTATTTAAAATGCTTGAACGCCACATGACATAATAAATTAATGTTGCTTTTTGACAAAGTTGAAATTTTCATTTTTCATCTTCATCTTCAAAATTGTCAATTTTTATATAAGGAAATTTTTACGTTTCTTGTGAATAATTTCCTTTTTCATGAAGCATTTTCGTAGCTACCATTTCAGTTCTAAATGCTGAAACTGCAACCGACTCTCACATTTCCGGCCACTCCGGTAGAGCTCCGTTCCGCACTCCCACTCTAGAAAAAATGCACCATTCAATCTTCAATTAAGGCTAATAACTTCCCCGTTCCCATTGTTATCATCGTATATGCTGCTGTCGTTAATCACTCACTTCCTCTACGCTTCTGCGGTGGTGGCAAACTTGCGACTTTCAATTGACTTGTTACTTTTATGCCACCATTTGTTTGGAGTTTAGTTCTTTCCGCTGGTTATGCAAGGGGTTCAATATCCCGGTCCTAATCGAACGATGGATTGTGCCTGGTGGTGTCCAAAGCAGAGCTTAATCGTCGCTTCCGCAGAGCAAACAAAGTAAACAGAGGTTAAACTGTTTAGCCAAACGAATCACGTGCCAAAAGTTTCCATTGTTCGGATGTGTTCCACCAATATTCTGATTACCAAAATCCAATTTGCTAAACACAATGAACTTGAAATAGAAACGATTATAGTTCCTAACTAGCAGATATCTAGATATGTTCAAGTTCTTTGGAATGTATCAGTCTAAAAGGTAGACTATGAAATGTGATCTGCTAGTAAAGAGTAGGGAAAATTTGATAGATCGCTGTGGACTTCGTGGCCGAGCGGTTAGCGACAGATGTGCTATGGAGTGTCGGTTCGATTCCCGCTCCGGTAAGAAGGAAACTTTTCGAAAACGCTGTTCCTGTCTTTTAAAATATCTTTCCACCTCCACGGTGTGTCTATGACCGTTATTAACGAAAAAAATGTCCATCCATTCTGAACTCGCCTTTCGAAAGATATAATATCCAGGCGTCTGCTATGAAAATTTCAAAATATTTCATCTAGGGAAACGAAAGTTATAGCAGTTACAAATAAAATTATTTTTAAGCTCGATATTTCACTAATATGCAACCATTACCGTGAATTTCCTCCTGATTACATCCAAATAAATTATCATCAAAAATGCAATTAATGATGTTAGAGATAACATTGTACTAATGTCAATGACAAAAGAGACAATACAACCACAATGCAGTATTCAAATTACAGAATTATTGCACTTCAATCTCCTAATCATACCAAAGTGTGAATATTGTCTATGACAGACAAGTAATTACACTCTGTATGATGGTTCTACTCATTGGCGTAAATAAGGGGGGGGCTAGGGGGGGCTTAGCCCTCCCTAGAAAAAAATTAGCCCCCCCTAGGATTTGATAAGTTAGTTAGCAGTGATATCATATAGATAATGAATTTCTGAAAAAGTTTGAAGACTAAAGAGTTATCTCTCATATTCACTCTATCATACTTAATGAAATGAGTGGAAGAAAAATTAGCTTGTTTCTGAATTCTGAGAAAGATTCCCATCAGCATCCGAGAAGGATTCTCATCAGAATCCGAGAAGAATTCTCACTTCAATCTCTAAAGATTTTTTTTACGGATTTATCGAAGTATTCCAATCGTAATCCAGAAGAATTCCTACTGGATTCTTTCCAGTATTGTTAAGCAATACCCTTGGGAATCTGTGAAAAATACCCTTTAAAATCCATGGAGGATTTGCTTTAGAATCTCTCGTTGATTTGCTCCGGAATATCTCCAGATTCGTTTTAAGATTGGTTTAGGAATTCCTTGACAAATCAGAATCCTTCGGCGATTTGCTTCGTAATCCTTTGAAGATTTAATTCGGAATCTCTCAACGTTTTGCAAATGATCTGCGTTGGGATCTCTAGACGATATGGAATCCGGCTGACGATTAGCTTCGGAATCCCGCGGAATCCCACGTTTCGTTTCGAAATACATCGACGGTTTGCTTCAGAATTTCTCATAGATTTTGTTCAGAGTCCCTTAACGATTTTTTTTGGAACCATTCGACGATTTGCTTCGAAATCCTTTGATGATTTGCATCGGAATCCCTCAACGATTTGCTTCAACATCCTTGGAGGATTCCCTTCGGGATCGCTGGAGGATTCTTTTCGAAATAACTGAAGGATTGATTCGGAGTCGCTCGACGGTTTGCTTCGAAGTCCTTCGACGGATTGCTTCGGAATCCTTCGACGATATGCGTCTTCATCCCTGGAACATTGCTCATGAAATACCTGGAACCATCATATTGGAATTCCTGGAGGGTTTTCGATGAAATCCCTGGAATATTCCCCTTCAAATTCCTGAAATATTCCCGTCGAAATTCCTGGAGGGTGAAGGATCCCTGGTACATTCTCGTCGGAATCCTTGAAATTTTTCCGTTGGAATTCCTGAAACTTTCCCTCCGAAATCTCTGGTGGATTCCCTTCATAATCCCTGGAGGCTCCCATCGGTATTCTTGAAGGATTCATGTCGAAATATCTAGAGATTCCCGTCGGAGTCCCTGGAACATTCCAGTCAGGATCACTAAAGGATTCTCATCAGAATTCTTGGAAGATTATAGGCGGAATCCATGGAAAGTGGCACTATTTTTTTCCATTTGAGATAGATAAAATATTTATGAAGTATGTAAATATATCCACTGCCTGACGCTAGTCGAGCGCAATTAAACATAGACTGTGAGTTGTTGCTCACACTTGCACACGTGCACGTGCTTGAGAAAAGAGAATAATATGAATGAGTGTGGTGGATCCGCAATTGCCTTAGGTGGTTGGACTGCATTTGTCACATTACCGCTGATAACTGATAACCGATGATGAGATGTTAAAATGTTCGAGAATTTTCAAAAAGAGGGTCAATATCGATAAAAAATATAAAGGGGCTATAGCCCCCCCTAGGCATCGGAGGTAGTTACGCCAATGGTTCTACTTTTATTAAATATGATAATAGTTGCTAACATAGAATACCGCGCTGAAACAGTGTTGTCTTTACTGGGTACTGGTTAGAAGTAAATGCATTAATTTATGAAGTTCAGCAAGTCAGTTAAATTGTTGAGACGTTCCGAAGTGGTGCATATTAGGGATCCTATAATGAGAGATATGCGAAAGCGGCAACTGTAAGCCAATCGAGCATTGAGAACTGTCAAAACGTGAGCCAAATGAACGTTGTTATTGTTGCAGATTGAGACGAGGTTGAGAGGTATTGAGATATATTTTAAGAAAAGTTTCATCGAATAAACAATTTGTTTTACTTTCGCGAGTAGAAGTAATCTAGTTTATGTATCGTGTTTTGTTTATTTGTATTGCACTTTTATTTTAGTGATAATGCTTATTTGAACACAGTTAGTGCACAGACAAACATATTCCAAATTGTTATCAAATGCAAAGTCATATACAAGCTTCAACATTTTGCGTTGCGGCAAGTGCTGGAAGCGTTTGCTAACAAAAGTAACAGCGTTGCTAAATCGTCTGGAAAAGTATTTGCATATCTCTCATTATAGGATCCCTAGTGCATATATGCTTTTTCCGTCTACCGTTCTCGGAAAAGGCGGTTTTCCTCGTGTGATCTAACCTTTCCCATTTTTTTTTTCAAATGGCGCTCGTTTTCGTACCACTGCTTGAATCGAACTGGATGATGGTTGTATAACTAAGTGTGTGTGTCATCCTCTACTCCTAACCCAGCTGGGGTGTTAGTCAAGTAGTACTACGACAAATTTGATCATATCTCATGCTCCGTAATGGTGCCCTTTTTGTTATGAAGACTAGTACTACAAAAAGGATTCACTTCTGAAGGTTTCTTCAGGAAGTGTAGGGTACGGGATGTACTAGTTGTTCATAACAGGTACAGCAAAACTTCACAAGGACGCCCTTATTCGCACTAACTACTCAGGGAATAGAAGGTCGAGAAGAGCCACCGTTGCTAATTAAAGCGTGAACCGGATACCTGGGACTCCCACAATATCCGCGGCAATAGCAGCAAACGATGCCCTGTACGTATTTAGTGTTAAATTTTTAATTTGTAAATATATAAGACAATGAAAAAAATAAAGAGAAAATTTGGAACATGCTCACCAGTTCATCCACTATCAAAGTAGCTCCAGGTTTGAACAGGTCTCATTAGGAATATCCGAGGAAACGACATAATTTCAATGAGTTTAACACTTATCATCCTTCTTTGCTTCTATCGAAATTGTGGCCGTCATAATTATCGTTTGCCGATTTACATCAGCAAATATTCTGTCAAGGCGCTTCTGCAGTTAAATTGGTTCAGCTCAGCTGAACTCAAACTAGCCGTCTACTCAACTCCATCGTTAGATATCTTCCTTGACACGGCTGCACTCCAGCACTCTATATTCCACTTTCCTGATGTCAGATACAGCTGCACGTCTCTAGAATCCGGAGGAAACATCTTCAAAAATCTTGGAAGCTGACTGGGCACTTTTCCGGCAATCTTGACACCTTTAAAAATTTCTGTAAAAATATTTGAGGCGATACATGAAATATTCGATGATGAATTGAAAAAAATCGTCACTAATATGATTAAAAATCACAGCAACAAATTCATTTGTAAATTAAATTTTACGTTCAAGCATTTAAACATCATAAATTTGAGTTGAATTTTATAATATCTGCTGAAAATTATGAAAAAGTTGGATTCAAGATTTTATGTCGTTGGATTCCATGGAAACTTGGAAGAATTTTCCGTATGAATAAAAAATCATCTCGAAATCTATTGAATTTCATGTTGAAATTTCATGGGAAGCCTTATTGAAGTGTGGAAAAAAGGCTAAGAATGTCTTTTGTAAATAAGAAAAGATTTCCTTTGGGAATTCGTAAGAATTTCCCTTGCAAACTCAAATAAAATTCTCGAGCAAATGTGAGAAAATTTATCGTTAAATGCGGATGAATTTCTCGTGAAGAATTATAAAAATTTCATTCTGAAGTTCAGAAGAATTTCTTTTGTACTATCGGTGGAATGTTGGTGAAATTTAGGAAACAAACCTACAATACTCTTCGTGGATATTAAAAATAGAATTCATTGAAATTTTCCTTGGAATTTTCTATCAAATTCAAAAGAATCTCCTGTTGAAATTTAGAAAAATATTCCGTGGAAGTCCTAAGAACTACCCGTGGAACTTTAAAAGACTTGCCCGTAGAAGTTCGAAATAAAAAAAGGAAATTTGAATGGCATTAGGAAAAATCGTCCCTAAGAGAAGCAAGAACTTTATTTTGAGATCGCAGGAAAATGATTTCACACGTATTTAGTTCTAGTGGTTGATATGGAACGTAACGGTAGTGGTATAGAGCATAGACGTAGGGAACAGAAATGAATAAATCTACATATAGATTAAATGGTAAGGTTAGAAAGGGTTTGGCCAGTGTAAACATCGAGGTCATCATAACTAGAATATGTAAAATTGGAAGATCTCACCATGTTCGCCGCACGTTCCTTGTCGACTAGCAAATGACGTCCAATTATACTCCAGAGATAGTGATGAAATGTTAGTGGCATGGATGAAAATACAATGAGATGAACAATGAAGTCTTCACCATCTTCAGCGATCGAATCCATTCGGCTCTGGTTGATTCTGAGAGACGATTGCAAGCTTGGTTCCCGGTGCCAACCCGTTGATGAACAACTTTTGTTTGCAACTTCGACTCTAAACATTTCATTTGGAGCGACAAGAACGTCACCTAGTGTCAATTGAAGCTGTTGCTATAGCTGGTAAGATTCAGCTGGGTTGTTCCCATGGATCCTTCCGCCTTGCCAATGAGGCCTCCAACCTCGTCCAAGATGTGGCCGTCTATCTTGAATTTTGATACTGTATAGTAGGGTGGCTCAAATTAGTATGGGAAAAACTTTTTTCGACTTTTTTGGTGGGCCGCCCTCTTATTTGATTCTATTTGATGCCCTGATGCTCTGGACAAAATTTCAGCCAATTCGGTCAATTTTTGGGCGGTGCTAAACTCGTTGGAAGTTTATATGGAAAAATATATGCAGAAACATACCAAAACAGTGAATTGCAGTTGGACGGTACGACTTACGATGAAGAGCTATGATACTCATTCAGATCTTGGAGAATTTAATACAGAATGTTATGCAGAAAACCGCGAGAAGATTAGAGTTTGCCCGGCTAAGTTATTAGCATTTCTCTGAAGTGGGGTTCGAGCAAATTTCGTTTCTTTTACCTTTGAAAAGAAATAAATTCACCCCTACAACACTCCAGTAGAATGCTAATATCTTTGCCTAATAAACTCTAATCTTCTCGCGGTTTTCAGCATAACATTCTGTATTTAATTCTACAAGAACTGAATGAGTATCATGATTCTTTATCGTAAATTGTGCCGTCCAACTGCAAATCACTGTTTTTGGTTGTTTCTGCATATATTTTTTCATATGAACTTCCAACGAGTTTAGCACCGCCCAAGCATTGACCGATTTGGCTGAAATTTTGTCCAGAGCATCAGGGAATCAATCAGAACCGAATAAGAGGGCGGCCCATCAACAAATTTGAAAAAGTGTATTTTGAGCCACTCTACTGTATAGGTTCAAACCAAAAATTCGAAAAAAATGACGGGAGCATTTTTTTCCTCAACCGGCCACCATGGTTGCTACGACCAAACTCCAACTGGATGATGGTTGTATAACTGACAACAAATGATGCACATTGTTGTTTAAATGTTGGTTACTAGTCTTACTAACTATTCAGTACCCATGAAAGACAACATTGTTTCAGCGCGGTATTCTATGTTACCAACTATTATCGTATTTAATAAAAGCAGAATCATCATACAGATGTAGTTACTTATCTGTCATAGACAATATTCACACTTTGGTATGATTAGGAGATTGAAGTGCAATAATTCTGTAATTTGAATACTGGATTGTGGTTGTATTGTCTATTTTGTCATTGATATTAGTATAATGATATCTCTAACATCCTGTGCTATGTTTTGCTATTTTTTAAAGAAACGGTTTTAGGTTATAGTTGATTGAGGTTGCAAATTGCATATTTGATGATAATTTATTTGGATGTAATCAGGAGGAAATTCACGGTATATATGGTTGCATATTAGTGAAATATCGAACGTAAAAATTATTTTATTTGTAACTGCTATAACTTTCGATTCCCTAGATGGAATATTTTGAAATTTTCATAGCAGACGCCTGGATATAATATCTTTCGAAAGGCGAGTTCAGAATGGATGGACATTTTTTTTCGTTAATAACGGTCACAGGCACACCGTGCCTCCATACTGCCTATGATTCCATATCAGCCTCATCTTTGCTGGATTTCCTATTCATATTGGACAAAGATACGATTATAGGCAGCATAGTACATGTTATAATCATGCCAAATAGTAGTCATTTTTTTCGAAATCATATCCGATGCCAAAATGCAGTTGTGAAGAAATTGAAGAATGTCCACTCCAGTCTCTCGCAAACTTCTCATCAACTGAATGTCATTTTTAAATAAGATCTCCATGCTCCATCCTGGGTGACTGCTCGCTGTATCCTTAACCTGGGCCAGGGCAGATTTCTACCGATCTCATTTTATTATATTTAAATTTTCTTTGTTGAGGCTTCATCACCACGAGTCTGCCTTTGCTGCAATGTCCTGCGTAATTACAAACCAGGGATTGATTATGGTCTACGCTCTTTCGTAATGTGTGGCTGACCTACGTCCTTTTACACTCTCGAATTTATTTCGATATATGTAGGTTACCGTCAAATTTACAATGTTGTGAAAACTCATATGTGAATATGTACGTTATGTGGAAGGTATTGATTTGGAAAATGTATTGGAGGTAACCACTTTCCCTTCGATGGGACTCAAACCAATGACCCTACCCTACCCAAGGACCTCCGTCGGCCTCTGCAACCTAGCGGCTATTGAACGAGCTCGAGATTCCCAAATTGGACGCATAGTCAAATCACTCGCAATCCATTTCTCAAGCCAACACTTCCACATGTGTATAGTACACGTTCACATTAGAGGAACATGAGTATTTAGAATGTCTGGCGGCTATACACATTCTTCGGCAGCATCTGTACTGATCAAGTGAGGTTGTGTAATCTATTTTCCCCTACCGTCAAATTGTTTTAATGGTTTATTAGTTTCCGAGAACGGTAAGTTGTTGCACAGTTAAAATAAATTGTAAAACATATCACATCGGATATGATAATGTGATTATGTTTTAAGCAGCAACAAAGTAACGTGCTTGACATTTTGTCTTAAAAATAAAGCAATTTGCGACGTAATAATATGCCAGCAGGAATTTTCTCTTCATTTCGAAAAAAAATGCTATAACTTTATTCTTCGAGTTTTTCAACTTTATTTTATTTCTCACTAGCAGACCCGTCGAACTTCGCCTCGCCTAAAATTAATTGTTGTTTACTCTGCGATTCGATTTGATTTGGCCCTTCAGAAACCTCTTTCTCGAGAAAGGGCGAAACTTCTGTTTTTTCCACATGCCAAATGCACTTTCATTTGCTTGATTAGTTTTCGAGTTATGGAGAAATCTGTGTTTCATTCGAATATGAGCATGAGATTATCTGCCGCTAACCGCAAGTCGAGCACATCTGTATATGGGGCTCCATATACAGATGTGCTCGACTTGCGGTTAGCGGCAGTTATCTTAATATATAATATAGGGGGAATGACGGCTTCGGCAGGTTTTGTTCTATAATTGGCAGTGCTTTTGTTTATGTCTAACTATGCTCAAATTTGGCCTAAACATTCTTTACATATCAAAGAACATTGTGGCCAAATTTTATAAAATTTGGTCGGCAAAAATCCCCCTGCCAATAATAGAACAAAACCTGCCAAAGCCGTCTTTCCCCCTAATAACAAATTATTGATTTTCCTTCTAACTGACAGGATATAATCCTACGGATTTTTGTACTAAAAATATTGTATACTATTGGCAATACTTAATTAGGCTGATACAAATATTAAAAAATAATTATGTCTCACCCCCTCGGATTTTTTTTTTGCCGAGAAATAATATTTTGAGTGGTCAATAAAAAAAATCGAATGATTTTGAGGATTTCCAAAACATTCTTTAACAATCCGAGGAGTTTTATTCTTTTTATTATTCTAGCACCCCTTAGCAACCCCCCCCCCCCTTCCCTTGACCTTTCGGAGACCTTTTGAACGACATCGGGTTATCAAGATTTTTATTTTTGCAGACTTGAAATTTTGTATTTTGGGATTTTTTTTTAATTCTAATTAGATTTTTTCGGGGTCTTCTTCGGGAGTAACAATGAGCCAAAAGGGTGGGTTACTGTGTTAACATCTTAGAATGTCTGTAAAAAGAAAATTAATGTATCAAAGGTCAACAAAACTAAAATATGTATAAGACATCTATTAGTTGAATTTTAACATATAAGAATAGAAATAAAAAGAATAAACATTTGTAAATTTAAAAAGCTAAATATTTAAAAATTTTAATATTAAAAAAATGAATAAGTAAAAATTCAAAAACCTATTAGTTGAATTTCAATATTTAAGAATAGAAATCAAAAGAATAAAAAATTGTAAATTTAAAAAAGCTAAATATTTAAAAATTTGAATAAAAAAAAAATGAATGAGTAAAAATTCAAAAGCTTGAAAATTAATAATTTAACGCAGTCTTGCAAAATGTCGTGATCATCACCAGATGATCAGATATGAAAACAAAAACCACCACGCTTTTAAACGATGTTCTTTACTGACAATCACTGCAAGCGCATCGTGACATGTAGAAGCTGACACGTGAGTACCTTCGGTAAGCGTGACACCCAGATTGACAACCACAAGCTGAGAGCCATAAAGAGCATCAGGTCGGTCAGCTGTCAAAAGTGCAAATGAGCACCGTTATTGATTAATTTTGTTGTCGTTTGATTGAACTGACGTCGTTTTTGATTGATAAATTGGATAAATCAATAGTTAAATTAAGGGTTCATTCACAAATTACATAACGCTAAAATGGACCTGGGGGCTGTAGCCCCCACCCACCCTCTCGTAACGTATTTTGTATGGGAGGGTTCTGAAATTTGTATGGGCCGTATTTGTGAATGGCTCTAACTAAGTTTTACGAATTTGATCCAGACTATCTTTTTAAAAAGGCCAAATTTCTTTTTATTGATTTTTTCAAATGGATACAATCAAAAAACGACGCATCCTACAAAAAATGTTATTTGGGTGACTATCGCAAAATCAGTCAAAGTTTCTAATAAAGATATCAGAAACAATTCAAATTGAGCCCTACACTGAAAAAAATCAGTTTTAAAAATTAAAACTCGATTTGCGAAAAAACGCTTTTTTTTATTTGTTCGTGTCTCAAGATAGGTGATTATGTTCCCTACCAACCGTCCATACATCGCAAGCTGGGCACTTTGAAGGAAAAAAAGTTTTTCTAACCAAAATTTTTTCTTGTCGAAATTATTTTCAGTGTATTTTTATCCGTTGCGATTAGTTACGACCTAAATATTGTACTCTGCTTGACTGTACAGGAATATTTTAATATATGTATGTATATGTTAAATCCACTGACACTCCTTGACACTGAAAAAAAAATCAATTCCGACAAGAAAAATTTTTTGTTAGAAAAACTTTTTTCCCTTAAAAGTGTCAAGCTTGCGATGTATGGACGGTTGGTAGGGAACATAATCACCTATCTTGAGACACAATTTCATACAAATCAAAAAAAGCGTTTTTTCGCAAATCGAGTTTTAATTTTTAAAACTGATTTTTTTCAGTGTAGGGCTCAATTTGAATTGTTTCCGATATCTTTATTAGAAACTTTGACTGATTTTGCGATAGTCACCCATACAACATTTTTTTGTAGGATGCGTCGTTTTTTAATTGTATCCATTTGAAAAAATCAATAAAAAAAATTTGGCCTTTTTCAAAAGATAGTCTGGATCAAATTTGGAAAAATTATGTATGTACTTTTCTTTTAACAGCACCTCTTAAAATATTGCATACAAAGTCAATATAAACAATAAGAACACTTAAATGTTCCCAAAAGTTCTATTTTGGCTTCATGCATTTCGTCTCCACAGCAAAAATCCATTAATTCCGCTAAGTGGATTATTCCATTGCTGTCGAGCGTTGATTTCGAACCAAACACCGCATAGGTCAAGTGATCATCACGATAGTCAAGATGACATGGATATGACAACCACAACATCAGGAAAGTTTTCCTATCATTCGTGCTGGTGATCACAGGCAGAAGAAGTGAAGACATGGTGAGTGACCAAGCGCTAGTTTTTTGTTAAATATCTTGGCTGTGCATATGCACAGCACATGTTTCGAAATGGACAAATTAATATGAAATTTGCGAAATAGAATCCACGTGTCTTGGACCCTCAACCTCCTAATTTCTAGATAGGCGTCATAACCCCTACACAACAACACGTTTGCGGATAAGCCATCAGAATCCGAGTACCAACCTCCACCGCGGTTAGCTCTCTTTTTTGCAAATTGAATATCTTTCGGATGCTTGATTTGTCCAATCTCCACATTTGCTTTACTATTGTATATCCTCAGCCAAGCGAGTGCACATTGTTTATTAAACGAGAGGATCGCACTCCATGCATCCCAGTAACTGTCTGGGACGCTTGGCTGTGGATATACAATAGTAAAGCAAATGTGGAGATTGGACAAATCAAGCATCCGAAAGATATTCAATTTGCAAAAAAGAGAGCTAACCGCGGTGGAGGTTGGTACTCGGATTCTGATGGCTTTTCCGCAAACGTGACCTTTAAGTGGTCTTGTTGGTAGGGGTTATCACGCCTATCTAGAGAGTAGGAGGTTGAGGGTTCGAGTGCCTCCAAGACACGTGGATTCTTTTTTGCAAATTTCATATCAATTTCCTGTCCATTTCGAAATATATGCTGTGCATATGCACAGCCAAGATATTTAACAAAAATGGTTTTCGTACGGCCGAGTTGCCGAATAATATGCAATTAATTGCAAGCGCTAGTTGCTAAAATGTCACTTTCATGGTGATCGTTACACCAAGCATGTGAGATCCACATTGAGCATCACAATTGAGTACTTGACACATGAACTGGATTGTGACACTTCGCAGCACTGAATTTAAGAATTAAATTTAAAATATTATAATCCCGTATCTCTAAAATAATACCAAAAAATGTTAACTCTTATATGTATTAGTTTACTTACACAAATTTATAACTTTGAAATGATTTATTCCTCTGAATCGTGTAGTGCACTCACGTGCACGCTAAAAAATAACAAGTCGTTAATAGGAGTTAACCCCGTTGAAAGTCATTAAAAAAGGGTCAATTGAATTAGGCGTGCACAAACCGAAAATGTCAGAATGCCCAAACTGTCAGAATGTCCAAAAATGTCAAATTTATATTTACTACGTTTAATCTATATGGGCTTGACAATGACAACTACGCTATATCCTTGAGTAAATTTCGGAGAATAAATATATTCCTTAAATGCATACTTACTTGTCGAGTTTATTTTTTTTAGCTACCTTTAGTTATATAGGTTCCCACGAGTTCCCAGCTATCAATATCGGACAAGTTTTAGTTTTTTTGCCTGCCGGTTGTTGTTTTGTATGTATATTATGCTTTATTTTAAAATGTATGTAGGATAGATTAGTTCAATGGTGACAGCTGTTGTACTAAAAGGTTTGTAAGATAAGCAGCGAGTTTCGCACACAGAATATATAATTGGATTAATTTGAGTGTATAGCCACCCACGAATTGTACAATTATGCAATTGGAACCAAACTTGACATGTGGAAAAAAGAAGTTTCACCGTTTGCTCTGTTTCATGAAATCGAATAGCAAAGCAAACGCTGAAAATTAAATTGTAACTACAAAATAAATGTTTGTGCTACCTAATCTATTTTGGGCGAGAAAAAAGTTCTAGTTAGCTAGTTAAAAATATAAATTAAAAAATAACAATGTTCTAATTTAAAGAATTGGAAATTTCAAAATTTAAAACATTGACTTTTAAATTGAGAATTAGCTTAGTTCTGACTAGCTACACATATCTATGGTTGCTACTCCGTGATTGACCAGAATTGACCAGAATCAGAATCAGATTGCACAAAGAATCAACTGAATGATAGACTGGGATTGTTCAAGCATTCTCAGTGTGCAAGTTTCAGTGGCTCAAATATTCAAATGATCAATAACGGCGCCGGCCACGTCCTTGTAGTCAGTTAGGAAGAAGGAAGGAATATTAGTAGCTAGTTGATGATTTTTGCCATTCGAAGACCGTGTTTATCTCTGCGTCTCCACAAAAATCACAGGAAGGATTATCAGTTAGTCGGTAGGCATCGTTGGATCTGGATTCACTCTGATGAACGATGCGACCATGTCATTTTTAACACAATTTTATCTATGATTCGGCTGAACAAACTAACTACCCGCACACCGAGGAGCACAGGATTGATTTGCTTCTCGACCGCACAAAGCACTACGAAACGAGTGCGTTCGAAGTGTCGATGAACCGAGCATGAACACTCATCACACTCCATGCATGCACTCCATTTTGGACGACCGAAACAACGCGCAGCAATCTGCACTCACTTGCTCGATGGCTACTGCAAACTATTGACGATCGCGCTTGTTTCGACCGGAGCAAAGCGCAATTCATGCGCATGAGCCACCGAACACCATATAAATAATTTACCATTTTTGCGACAACTAAAACACGCACTCTACTCACTTGCTCGATGGCTACTGCAAACTATTGGAAATCGCGCTTGTTTCGACCGGAGCAAAGCGCAATACATGCGCATGAGCCACCGAACACCATATAAATAATTTACCATTTTTGTGACGAATAAAACACGCACTCTACTCACTTGCTCGATGACTGCGCTTGAATTTTAAATTGAGAATTAGACGAGAAATTCGAAAAATTACAAAAATTCATGGAATAATAATGGAGTTTTTAAATTATAGTAAATGAAAATTAATTTAACAAAAACTGTGAGAATAATAATCATAAAATAGTAAAATCAAAATACTTAAACTTAAAAACATTTGAAGCTCCTAGAAGTACAAACTAAAAATTTACAGATTTGAAAATAGAAAATAAAAAAAATAAAATTTCAATATTTTTATTTTTTATTTTTTTTTTTGTGCTAGTTGTACTAAAAAAATCTGATACTTAACCCTCTACAACCCAAATTTTTGTTTCGTTCAAAATCACTATTTTGCTTTCTCAAATCGATCTAAACACGATTTATGAATTAAAATTTTTTAATTCGCGATTTAATCAATTTCACATTTTGATTTTTGAGAATTTTGTTTTTCAAGTTTTTTATCCAATCAAATATTTTTTTTAATCTATTAATCTTTTTAAATTTTTTAACATATTTAGAGTTTGAAAAATCCTATTCAATGCTGACTTATTGCAATTTTAAAATTTTCAGAGGTATTTTTTATTTTCCGTGTAACGAGATGGATAAATATTTTAGAGTGCAACATTCATCACTATAACCTTCTATTGAATGAGGTTATTTGTAGAAAAATACTCAACCACAAATACTTCACTCTTCAAAGGTATACGAACGAAAACACGGAGGAACAAAATATTACTCAATTTTCAATATTTTTTTATAAATGTGTAGAACTTTGAAAATTGACTTAAAACCACATTTAAACATGCATTGAAGTTTATATTATTGATCGACATCAAAAACTTTTCGAAATCTGATCAATTGAAAATTACAAAAAATAATCAAAATATCCTGAGCTTGACGACCGACTGGCAAATAGCTCACACAACCTCACTTGATCAGTACAGTTGCTGATGAAGAATGTGTGTAGCCGCCAGACATTCTAAATACTCACGCTCCTCTAATATGAAAGTGTACTATACACATGTGGAAGTGTTGGCTTGACAAATGGATTGCGAGTGATTTGACTATGCGTCCAATTTGGGAATTTCGAGCTCATTCAGTAGCCGCTAGGTTGCGAAGGCCGACGGAGGTCCTTCGTAGCTTTGTTGGTTAAAGCACCAGTCTAGCGTACTGTAGGGTCGTGGGTTCGAGTCCCATCGAAGGGAAAGTGATTACCTCTAGTACATTTTCCAAATCAATATCTTCCGCATAATGTACATATTCACATAGGTGTTTTGATGTTTCGGAACAGAAGCCTACCGGTAGCACTTTCTTCCCATTTTTGTTCTTGGATTGCACCCTTAACCTTCTGTCTGTGCTCAAAAAAACTTACGTTGTCTGTGCTCTGGGGTCAAATTGACCCCAAATTGAAATTGCTATAACTTTTTTAATGTTTGGCCAATTTTGGATTTTTTGGGCTGTTTCGAAAGATAATTTAATCATCTTTCAGGTCGTTACCAAAGATTGACTATAGGTAGGCGGGTACATCGCGGGGAGGGGTTTTAGTAAACAAGGGTACAAAAACAGTGATTTTTCATGATTATTTTACTTATATCCGAAAATCCTACCCATTTTGAACTGCAACTTTAAAAAAGACTATGCAGGAAGGCATGTGCTTTGGCATGAGGCGTTGATAAGTTTAGAACTCGGCCGCCAGGTGGTGGTATATTTTAATTCATTATTTTAGACTACTCAAGATATTCCGATATATAGAATTCTCCTCAGTGTAAATATTCTTATCGCACAAATTAAAAAATGAGAAGAAGTGCTCATTATATTGAGCACCGCTTTGTAGTGCTAGACATCCTGAACAATGTTGCTGAATACAACTCTGGTCCTACACCTATGAGGGATCTCAAGCTAAAGCAATATTTCATATATGCAAGAATATTGCAAGTACACTAGCGCCGCCTATTTGTAAATTTCCTTATTATTTATTCCGTCAAATGACAGTTTATTGCCACCAGACGAACTTTGTTACAGACGTCATCTTTAAAAATTTCAAAATGGTGCGATAAGAATATTTACAATAAGGAAAATTCCATATATCGGAGTTACTTGAGTAGCTAAACTAATCAATGCCTCATGGCAAAGCAGACGCCTTCCTGCATAACCTTTTTGAAAAGGTGCAGTTCAAAATGGGTAGGATTTTCAGATATAATAAAATAAGCATGAAAAATCACTGTTTTTGTACCCTTTTTAACGAAAACCCTCCCCGCGATGTACCCGCCCACCTATAGTCAATCTTTGGTAACGACCTGAAAGATGATTAAATTATCTTCGAAACAGCCCTAAAATCCAAAATTGGCCAAACATTAAAAAAGTTATAGCCATTTCAATTTGGGGTCAATTTGACCCCAGAGCACAGACAACGTAAGTTTTTTGAAAAAAGGACACTGTAGCGCATATTTTCAAGATTTTTCAAGCGAATTTGCACATAGGAGACAGATCTCGGCGAGTTTTACCAAACTACCAAAAATTAGGAGAATCGGATGAAAACTAAAAAAATGGCAGCCACTCAAAGTGGCCTGGGGTCATATTGACCCCAGAGCACAGACAAAAGGTTAAATAAGATCAGCAGGCAAATTGTTTATACATATCCGTTTTAGGTACATTCCTAAGAATTACATTGCGACATATTAATATTTTTCTGTTGTGTGACATCCGCCGTTATGAAGCTACCATCTTAGTTATAGCTTCCGAGCATTCCATTTTCGGCCAGTTGAGGCTCACCTCCTTGGTGAACAGATGCTCAAAAACCTCTTATTTTGTTGCGGTACACGGTCACTTTGGTCCATTGTCAAACCACAGCGTATCCTAGGCAAGCCGCAGTATTTTTTTTAGTTAGCTTCCCAAACCAGCCCTTTTGCATCACCGGACAAAGAGTAATACGTTTTGTTGCCAATTTCGGACACAGAATCGATACCATCGTAAGCACCCTGTACTTCAAGCTACCTCTTGCGGGGGCATTTATCACTTTCATAGTTGCGACCTAGACTCACAACTTGCTCTGTTACGGTGGTGTTGTGCTTGTGGGACAACTATCTCGTGATTCCACCACCACGAATGATGCGGTTGGTGTTGTGCGGTAATATTCTGAGTGCATATTTGCAGCAAAAGCACTCTGCCACCAGTTTAGATCAATTAATTTATGGCTTTGCGAAAAGTCTCCCCTACAGAGTGAATTATCAGTTTCTATTGGTCCCGGAATGTTGCACCATGTGCGGCAGGAGTTCCCGCCGCCGGCTCGGTTGGCAAGACAAATGTTTTATTAATTGAACTAAATTTGTGCCGCCGCCAGCGGGGCACCGAACATTCCTGGTTGGTTGGTCCTCTAGCATTCCGGTACGGAATGTGAGTTACACGCAGATATTTAGGGTTGGTTAGAAGGTATTTGCCGGCAGAGGAGATCCTATCTAGAACTAGCTGGCTAGAACGAGGATTTATTATCCGCTTTGAGTGAATTAGGTCATGGCGATTAAAACTTCAGCCCAGTTCTGACCCATCTGTGACAAATCATTCGTTCTAATCGACAAATAGACAATAAACAAACTGCCCGATGGAAGCACGCCGCAAAGTAATTAAAACTTTTTGTTACAGGCTGATGGGGAGATGGTTGGACTGCGGGTGAAAGGATAAGCGAACGACAAAGTTTGTAGGGCCAGAATAGAATGATGCAGTTATAAACTGTTGATCATTACTATCTGAAAGGATTGATTGATTCCATCTGTAGAGTTTAATTGGAAACTCTATCCTGATAATCAATTTATTCAATAAATTCCATTTGTTTCCTGAAAAAAAAATGGAATTTGCTATAACTTTTCCATAAATAATAAAGAATTTTCCACAAAAAATATTAGCACTTTTAAAAGCAAAAATTGCAATTTTGCAATTGTTCACTGCTAACATTGATTTATTTATGGACATTTTGTATTTTTTCAATGGATCATTTTGATTTTTTTATGGAAAATTCTTTTTTCATAATTGCATTTTTTTTGCTTTTAAAAAGGGCTAATATTTTTTTGTTTCGTCGAAAATTCATTATTGTTTCTAAAAATTTTGCCTTATTTATGGGAATTTTATATTTTTTGATGCTCGTACCCTGATTTCTTTACTGGTAATTTCCTCCTTTGCAGGTTTTTTTTAGGAAGAGTTTTTATTTCAGTTAACGCACGGATTTTTACCCTCGATCCCCAGTTGAAGGCATCTGTCGCGTTAGAAATTTTCTCGACTTTCCCGGCACTCGCCTTACACTCAGAGAGTAAGCAAATTTGTTTTTTTGATTTTTCACCATTCAAGCGTTCATAAATAATAACACTCAACCCCAGCTAGGTATGCACTTGTTCCTTTTAGTAGTATATTTGTTCAAATAAATGTGCAATTGACTGGGGGTTATCTCATACATTCTATTTAGGTCACTTACACTGTATCAATTGTGCAATCGGCAAAAAGTTGAAATGAATCCTTTGTCAAACAGTATGAACATTCGAATTATTATCGCCATCGTCTGTTATCAACACATTGCAGTAGAACCATTACACTTGGTATGCGTACATAATCATCATGTACTAGTGCGATAGACATTACAAGAGATAAGATTATTATCGTGGTGTAAATACTGCAATTCGCGAGGTATAGCCGGCGGACAGACTACTTTTAGTCGCTGAATAACAGCTACAACCGTCTCGTCGCGTTGCGGTTGGCTTCGCCTCGAGGCTCTTGGTTTATAGCACAATAAGACCTACAACGTCTGTTTATAGTGATATATCATCATCATTATCACCATCTAAGATCAAGGGAAACTGTCTTTACTAAGTCCTACATAGCTGGTCACGTTCTATAATTAAAGTCCACTCTAGACCTAACTTGTAGAGCTTCTTCCTCAATTAATTGAATCAGTTCCGTTAAATCTAAAGCTGAAACCTAGAACTCGGTCCTTGCCATTCCCAGTCCTGCTCACCGGAATATTCGCAGTTATTCCAATCACGTCTCCATCACATTTTATTTTATTTTATTTTAGTTTTTTTCCACAGCGGAGTGCATCTAAACGGTATCGTGTGACCATCATCGCCGGCACGCATCAACGCGCTGCGAAACACCACCGCACACGTCCGTGTTCAAATCATTGCATCAACCTGTTGTAAAATGGACCGACCGTCGAGTCAATTTGAATATCGCAAAAAAAAAAGCGTTCAAAGGCATCAATCCTGCACTTTGACATGGCCAATTTTTGTAGAGTTGTGAATGGTTACGCCTGCACCAAACTATTGATTTGTGGTTTTGTCGGGGTGTATCGTGGACAGTTGTAAAACCACAATTTAGAACCGGCGACGGCATTTCCTGCAGACGGAATAGCGCAAACTATGCGGTGTAAATGATATTCAGGCCAACAATTGGGAGTTTCATTATTATTTATTATCTGTATAATAGAACATGCAGTTTATAATTATGCGCTTACAACAACGTCATTAAAATTTTTAAAAAATGGCGTCATGAAATCATGTATAATTGTATTGCATTTCCGAATTCCATTCAATACTTTTGCCTTTCTTGTACACTAATTGTACGTAAAAACTATAGGATTTTTCGGTTGAGTTTATAATAATTAGTTTTCCTTTCGTTATTAAAGTTACATAAAAGTTTATATAAATCATGTGTAAGAAAACACAAAAAAAAATCAAAAACGTACAAAAAATTAACAACGTACAAACGTAGTAAGTTTTTCTCACATCTGATTATATCTTTTCGTTCATTTCAGTAAACAGGATTGGAATAGTTTTCTTTTCAAATTATATCCATTCTCGAAAATGTTCACCAAGTATCGACGTTATTGTTTAAAACTCAAATAAAATAGGTACTATAACAAATCCAGTTACATTCAATGGAAGTCCTTAGCAAAGCCCACTGAGCATTAAAAATCAACACGTGATAGAAAAATAAAGGTGCGGTCAAAAATATAGCAACCGTGATATAATTAAACTTCTAACTGAAGTTGTGTCGGTGCCTTTCTCATTCAGGTTCTCCAATAGCCTTGCGAGCAATGGCGTAGGATAAAGAAATCTGGAAATGAGCAATAACTAAATATAAAATTCCCACAAGTAATTAGCAAAACATAAATTGCAATTATAAAAGTAAAATTAAAAAAATAATAATAAAATGCTCCATGTAAAAAATGCAAAAAGAGCAATAAAAATAAGAAGATTTCCATAAAAAATACAAAAAAGCAATAAAATTGTTGAAATTTTCCATTAACTTTGAATGCTTTTAAAGAAGAGGTCATCTATGGAAAATTCTCTGTTTTATTGCTTTTTTATATTTCTCAATGAAAATATTCATATTTTTGATTGCTCTTTATTGATTTTTTTGTGGAAAGTTTTTAATTTTTTATGAAAAAAAAAATATTTTGTGGAGAATTTTGAAATTGTTTATTGCGAATATTGAATTAGGTCGATACAAATATTTAAAAATTATTTTGCCAAAAAATAATATTTTGAAGGGGCATCAAAATAAAATTCGATTAATTTTGAGGAGTTTCAAAACATTCTTTTAAGAAATCCGAGGAGTTTTTTGTTTTTTTTTTTTTTCATTTTAATATTTATTTTTTATTACAGATGTATTACAATTCCAATCAAAACAATTCCAATCAAAAACTCAAAGTTTTGATAATTGTGTAATTTTTTCATTCCAAAATTTTGTCTTGTATCTAATATGCGATTAGTAAGGCTCCACCCCAGTACCCCGAATCCCAGTACTCCGAATGCCGTTACCTCGAAGGCCACTACCCCGAATGGGACAGTACCCCGAATGGGACACTACCCCAAAATCCATTACCCGAAAGGCAATTATCCCGAACACATTTAGAATCTATAGTATTCTATTATTATGTTTAACACCAACAGATATCGATGAATCGCTAGTTTTTAACCAACCAGTTTAACCAACAGTTTTGATTTTTCTTCTAATTAGCTTTAACTGTCATTCCTGTCAATATGACCTGGAAAAGTACTATTCTACGAAATGGAGTAAGAGATCCTTTTTTCCAACAGAACGCGTTTTCCCGGTATAAGGCACACAGAGGAGATGATGCCTTCTTTAAATGGATGGGTTTGCCCGGTATAAGGCACACGGAGGAAAGTATGCCTTGTTTAAATGAACGCGTTTGGTCCTGTATAAGGCAGACAGAGGAGATGATGCCTTCTTTAAATGGAAGCATTTGCCCGGTATAAGGCAGACAGAGGAGATGATGCCTTCTTTAAATGGACGGGTTTGCTCGGTATAAGGCCGACAGAGGATATGATGTCTTCTTTAAATGGACGGGTTCGCCCGGTATACGCCACACGGAGGAAATTATGCCTTGTTTAAATTAACGCGTTTGGTCCGGTATAAGGCAGACAGAGGAGATGAAGCCTTCTTTAAATGGACGAGTTTGCCCGTATAAAGCAGACAGAGGAGATGATGCCCTCTTTAAATGGACGGGTTTGCCCGGTATAAGCCACACGGAGGAAATTTCGCCTTGTTTAAATGAACGCGTTTGGTCCTGTATAAGGCAGACAGAGGAGATGATGCCTTCTTTAAATGGACGCGTTTGCCCGGTATAAGCCACACGGAGGCAATTTTGCCTTGTTTAAATGAACGCGTTTGGTCCTGTATAAGGCAGACAGAGGAGATCATGCCTTCTTTAAATGGACGCGTTTGCCTGGTATAAGGCAGACAGAGGAGATGATGCCTTCTTTAAATGGATGGGTTTGCCCGGTATAAGCCACACGGAGGAAATTTTGCCTTGTTTAAATGAACGCGTTTGGTCCTGTATAAGGCAGACAGAGGAGATGATTCCTTCTTTAAATGGACGCGTTTGCCCGGTATAAGGCAGACAGAGGAGATGATGCCTTCTTTAAATGGACGGGTTTGCTCGGTATAAGGCAGACAGAGGAGATAATACCTGCTTTTAATGAACGTGCTTATACCTCGATAAGGTACACAGAGGAAATACTGCCTTTTTAAAAGTAACGTCTGCTCGATAGAAGGCGAAACGAGATGATGCCTTCTTCAAGTCAACGCAACTTCCCGAAGACAAACAAGATCTCCCTTTCTCTCACTCTCATACACAAACCCCCTTACTCACTCACTTCCTCTGTCTCACTAATTATTACTCATTCACCCACTCTCATAGATTCACACACTCTTACTCACTTAACCACTCTTACTCACTCATCCACTTTTACCCATTCATTTACTCTGAATCATTCGCTCTCTCTTTCTCGCTCACTCTTACTGAATTATGAATAAACTTTTATTGAGTAACATTTTTTTCATTGAAATGAAGTATAAACTTGAAATAATGACTGACAGTCTTGCAAAATGTCGTGACCATCACCAGATGATCAGATATGAAAACAAAAACCACCACGCTTTTAAACGATGTTCTTTACTGACAATCACTGCAAGCGCATCGTGACATGTAGAAGCTGACACGTGAGTACCTTCGGTAAGCGTGACACCCAGATTGACAACCACAAGCTGAGAGCCATAAAGAGCATCAGGTCGGTCAGCTGTCAAAAGTGCAGGTGAGCACCGTTATTGATTGATTTTGTTTTCGTTTGATTGGACTGACGTCGTTTTTAATTGATAAATTGGATAAATCAATAGTTAAATTAAGGGTTCATTCACAAATTACATAACGCTAAAATGGACCTGGGGGCTGAAAGCCCCCACCCACCCTCTCGTAACGTATTTTGTATGGAAGGGTTCTGAAATTTGTATGGGCCGTATTTGTGAATGGCTCTAACTAAGTTTTTACCAATTTGATCCAGACTATCTTTTGAAAAAGGCCAAATTTTTTTTATTGATTTTTTCAAATGGATACAATAAAAAAACGACGCATCCTACAAAAAATGTTGTATGGGTGACTATCGCAAAATCAGTCAAAGTTTCTAATAAAGATATCGGAAACAATTCAAATTGAGCCCTACACTGAAAAAAAATCAGTTTCAACAGTTTCAAAAATTAAAACTCGATTTGCGAAAAAACGCTTTTTTTGATTTGTATGAAATTGTGTCTCAAGATAGGTGATTATGTTCCCTACCAACCGTCCATACATCGCAAGCTGGGCACTTTGAAGGAAAAAAAGTTTTTCTAACAAAAACTTTTTCTTGTCGAAATTATTTTCAGTGTATTTTTATCTGTTGCGATTGGTTACGACCTATATATTGTACTCTGCTTGACTGTACAGGAATATTTAAATATATGTATGTATATGTTAAATCCACTGGCACTCCTTGACACTGAGAAAAAAAAATCAATTCCGACAAGAAAAAATTTTTGTTCGAAAAACTTTTTTCCCTTAAAAGTGTCAAGCTTGCGATGTATGGACGGTTGGTAGGGAACATAATCACCTATCTTGAGACACAATTTCATACAAATAAAAAAAAGCGTTTTTTCGCAAATCGAGTTTTAATTTTTGAAACTGTTGAAACTGATTTTTTTTCAGTGTAGGGCTCAATTTGAATTGTTTCCGATATCTTCATTAGAAAATTTGACTGATTTTGCGATAGTCACCCATACAACATTTTTTTGTAGGATGCGTCGTTTTTAACTGTATCCATTTGAAAAATCAATAAAAAATTTGGCCTTTTTCAAAAGATAGTCTGGATCAAATTTGGAAAAACTATGTATGTACTTTTCTTTTAATAGCACCTCTTAAAATATTGCACAAAAGTCAATATAAACAATAAGAACACTTAAATGTTCCCAAAATTCTATTTTGGCTTCATCATGAAGCCTTCATGCATTTTATCACAGCAAAAATCCATTAAATCCGCTAAGTGGATTATTCCATTGCTGTCGAGCGTTGATTTCGAACCAAACACCGCATAGGTCAAGTGATCATCACGATAGTCAAGATGACATGGATATGACAACCACAACATCAGGAAAGTTTTCCTATCATTCATGCTGGTGATCACAGGCAGAAGAAGTGAAGACATGGTGAGTGACCAAGCGCTAGTTGCTAAAATGTCACTTTCATGGTGATCGTTACACCAAGCATGTGAGATCCACATTGAGCATCACAATTGAGTACTTGACACATGACCTGGATTTTGTTATTGTCACGCTTTGCGTGACTTGTACGGTGACACTTTGCAGCACTGATGACTGATTCGGGGTACTGACTCATTCGGGGTAGTGTCCCATTAGGGGTAATGGCACTCGGGGTAGTGACTCATTCGGGGTTGTGGAGTTCGGGGTAGTGGCCTTCGGGGTAATTGCATTATGGGTAATGGAATTATGGGTAGTGTCGTAGAGTCGATTAGTAAATCAAAGCCTAATGAATCCTGCCCTCCAAAACCAGCACAGTATATAAAGGGCTGTGTGACAAATTATCAAAAGGACAAAACGTTGAATGAATGAATTATAAAAAACTTCAATGCAATCTACCTATTCAAAACAAAATATTGAATAATATGTTAACACCATGCTTCCGAGCTAGAATCAAAAGTCTAAAGGTACGGAAGCCTACATTTGAGAGGCATGAAGGCTTTTTTTCGAAAAGCTCAGTTGCTTCGTTGCAAGAGAACTGGAAGCATCCTTCTACGCTTCTCGGAAGCCTCCATCCAAGCAGCTCGAAGCCTCCTTTATAGAGGTTCGCAATCCTCCTTTCATGAGGCTGAGAAGCCTCTTTTTAAATGGCTCGGAAGCTTCCCTTCGAGTGGCTCGAAAGCCTTTTTTCAAGAGGCGCAGAGCCTACTTTCGAGAGGCTCAGAAGCCTCCTTTCAAGAGGCATAGAGGCGTTCTTTCAAAACGCTCAGAAGCCTCCTTTTAAGTGGCTCGAAAGCCGCCTTTTAACAGGCTCCGAAGCCTCCCTTCAAGGCCTTTAAAGGGCGGTAGTCTACTTTCAGGAGGGTCAGAGTTCTTCTTTCAAGAGGCTTAGAAGCCTACTATCAAGAAACTCAGAAGCCTCCTATTAAGTGGTTCGAAAGCTGCCTTTCAAGAGGCTCGGAATTCTTCTTTCAAGAGACTTGGAAGCATACTTTCAAGAAGTCTCCTTTTGAGTGGCTCGAAAACCGCTTTTCAAGACACTCTGAAGGCTCGGAAGAATCTCTTCAAGATGCACGGAAGCTTCCCTTCAAGAGGCACGAATTTCTTCTTCCAAGCGGCTTGGAAGCGTACTTTCAAGATACTCAGAAAGCTCCTTTTGAGTGGCTCGAAAGCCGCTTTTAATATGCTCTGAAGCCTCCCTCCAAGACGCTCGGAAGCCTTCCTGCAAGAGGATCGGAAGCTTCCCTTGAAGAGGCTCGGAATTCGGAATATGGGATCCTGAGTAAAACTTTGCAATTCTAATAAAAATTCCACATGTGAAAAGGATATCACTATGTTTCTGAGAAATTTGATTGCCTGTTCTCAGAAATATTATGAAAGTGGTGACTGGTCCAAGACGAATGAATGAACTCGGGAGCGACTATGGAATTTTCGAAAACCGTCATTCGTATGGCCAATTGGTTTATGGTTCAATTTGAAGAAAACTCGCGCTGCACTCATTGTATGTCAAAATAGTCTAACTCAAAATTGACGCCCGGTTTGTCACAAGAAGCCTCGTCGACGTTCTTCTTTACTTTTGTCTATAAGGATGTGGCGAATGTAATAAAATCTGTTACAAACTTTACTCAGCAGATTATTTATTTATTATCAGACTAAGGCCGGAGTGGCCTGTGCTGCACATAAAAGTCTTCTCCATTCAGCTCGGTCCATGGCTGCATTTCGCCAACCACGCAGTCTGTGAAGGGTCCGCAAATCGTCCTCCACCTGATCGATCCGCCTTGCCCGCTGTGCACCTCGCCTTCTTGTTCCCGTCGGATCGTTGTCGAAAACAATTTTCACCGGATTACTGTCCGACATTCTGGCTACGTGCGCGGCCCACCGCAGTCTTCCGATTTGCTTTCAAAAACCCCCAGTGCGCGTTGGTCCTCCACGAGCATCGTCCAGGTCTCGTGTCCGTAGAGAACTACCGGTCTTATAAGCGTTTTGTAGATAGTCAGTTTGGTACGGCAGCGAACTCTATTCGATCGGAGCGTCTTGCGGAGTCCAAAGTACGTACGATTTCCAGCCACTATGCGTCTCCGAATTTCTCTGCTGGTATCGTTATCGGCGGTCACCAAGTACACGAACTCTTCAACCACCTCGATTTCGTCACCACCGATAGAAACTCGTGGTGGGTGACTTACATTGACCTCTCTTGAGCCTCTTCCTATCATGTACTTCGTCTTCGACGTGTTGATGACTAGTCCAATTCGTTTAGCTTCGCTTTTCAGTCTGATGTAGGCTTCCTCCATCCTCTCAAAGTTACGTGCCATGATATCAATGTCGTCGGCGAAACCAAATAACTGGACGGACTTCATGAAAATTGTACCACTCGTGTCAATCCCTGCCCTTCGTATTACTCCCTCCAAAGCAATGTTGAATAGCAGACACGAAAGACCATCACCTTGCCGTAACCCTCTACGCGTTTCGAAGGGACTCTAGAATGCCCCTGAAACTCGAACTACGCACATCACCCGATCCATCGTCGCCTTGATCAACCATATCAGTTTATCCGGAAATCCGTTTTCGTGCATTAGCTGCCATAGCTAGTCCCGATCGATTGTATCATATGCGGCTTTGAAGTCGATAAATAGATGATGTGTGGGCACGTTGTATTCGCAGCATTTCTGCAATACCTGACGTATGGCGAACACCTGGTCTGTGGTAGAGCGTTCACCCATAAATCCCGCCTGGTACTGTCCCACGAATGCAATTGGTGTTAGTCGACGGCATGAAATTTGGGAGAGTACCTTGTAGGCGGTGTTCAGCAATGTGATTGCGCGGTAGTTGCTACAATCCAGCTTATCGCCCTTTTTGTAGATGGGACACACGACACTTTCCATACACTCCTGTGGCATACGAAAGGCCACCATCTTTCAGTAATTTGCAGTTCAAAGAGATTCGAGAGCGCCCTTGTCATGAAAAAAATGCAAGGATTCGCCTGTAGGAAGAATTTTTCATTTTTGGCAAACGTTCGTACATTCTATACAGAATTACAGAATTATCCGCTTGCAATACTGATGTTTGAATGATTCATTGCGACTCAAATAGCTATGACAGGTTCGCAAATTCAATTTTCGTACCAGTATTTGAGCCGTCAGTGAAAAATGCAAGCAATTGAACCTTGAACTTCGGCATTCCAATCCGTAAGCTTCGTCTTACCTTCATCTAATTTTCGTTCATACTTATCACTGGCATTATTTTGAAGTAATTTACATTATTTAAGTCCTAGCTGGGAATCGAGATTGTGATCCTCAAACATGACCATTTTGTATAAATGTCAGCGCTAACTTATTTTTTGTTGTTACTAATTAGGTATATATATTTTTTAATCTCTCGAGATCGAACAAAAATCGATCAATCAAACAACAAGGTATCAGAATATCGGCTCCGGGGGCACCCTCACTTCAATTTGGAAGATATGAGCGTTTATGAATACATACATTCTTTGGTCGTACACTTATTACGTAAGCATTTTTTCTGAGTTTTTCGACCCCCCCTCCCCCCTTGTAAGATTTTTTTCATACAAATGATTTTTTATTTATATGGAGCGTAAGATATGGACCGACCCCCCCTCCCCCCATAAGTGCTTACGTAATATGTGTACGGCCCCACTATGTGATATCAAAATTGGAAATAGACTCAAACTTAATTTTTGACAGTCCAAAAATTTTGTAAAATCTTTGCGCGGAAATTCTTTGAAACTTGGTTCGGAAATCTTTAAGATAATGAAACGTATATCTATAGATTCAGTATCAGTTGAGTAAAGTAAACAACATCTCAACGATAACTAAATGCTGAACATTGCAATTTTTCGTACAAAGATACCGGAAGAACGATAAGCAATTATGGAAGCATCCGCCCAAATCACAATGAACAACAGAAAAGGTACACTGGATTTGCTGTCGGCGCTACCGTTTCAAGAAATAGTTAATGATAGGAAGATATCTACCTGTCAGGGGAAGGTTAATGGTTTAAAAAAGAAACAAGTTTTTATGACGGTCAGTTCGGGGACATTTCCTGATCGAGAATTGCTCACCGCAGGGGTAGAGACTCCATCCCATTGCAAAAAAATGCATTCGAAATTGTCTGATTCCTGTTTCCCACTGTTATTTCCAACTATCACATCCGTTCACTATACTTGGCTCTAAGCATTACCTAGCTCGAATGCTCCTATCATGACAAAACAACAGGAATCTTGTCTAAACAGGATTATCCATTAAAACTTTCTGAATTGCATCCGGGTTTTTGCATATTATGTTTTGTTTGGGAAATTAGTCTCATGTGTGCAACAAGTCTCATTTGATAAAAAAAACATCCACAATTGTATGTACCGTCGTCGGGGGTGACAATGGGTCAAATGGGGGTGAGAATGGATCACTCTTTCAACTACTTAGAATGCTTGAAGAATAGATTGAATGTATCTGAGAGCAAGAAGACTAAAATAGAAGAGACCTTTTTATCCGATTTTTCTATCCGACCTCCACGCTGCCGGTGAGAGCGATGACTCATTCTCACCCCCAGACCCATTGTCACCCTCGATGGCGGTAGCTTTGATCAGTTGTAGTTGTAGCTTTGATAAAAGCAAATGAATTTATTGTAATTGATGCCTATTTGTTTAGATCTTATATGAATGTTTGTTATTCAGTTAAAGGTTAATTGTTAACAGATAACATAAAATACGATGCCAATAAACGGTAAGTGTTATTGGTGAAAGTTTCCCAGAATTATTACAGCTGACACAGCCATACCCCAGCATAGTTCAAGGTTCAATAGCATTAATTTCCTTTTATGTCTGAAGATCGACCGTCGAACACATGTGACTGTAGCACAAGCAAATGACATTTAGTGAGCGATATTATGCGTTATGATAAGCCATAGTTCTATTCAACCAACAGCACCGCACCACTAACTGAGATTGGATCGTTTAGGTCACAAAAGTTCTTCGGCTGGTTGACGCTGCTGGTTAGAAGCTCATACGACCGTACCCATCGCCTTGCCCACCCAGTGACGTTCAACGGTTAATTTAATTAAATTAAATCAATCGATAATCCCAGCTCTTGGCAGTATGGAGTGTGCTGTGTGGTCTACTATCGGTCTATCATTCGGTTGTAGGTACAGAAGGTGCGCGCCAATGGGAATTCTTCGCCCGTGCACTCACCCAATACTGTGTGTATTTGGAATGGAAAGTTTTCCGAGCGCCACCTCGAACTGACGACATCGACGCGTGTTTGCAGTTCGGCACGGGACGGCAGTCATTCACGCGACTTTGCAGTAATGATGATACTAAAAGCCTCACCAACGACACTGGGACATGGTTATTGTACACATGTGAATAGTTTTACCTTGTGGATGCTACATTCCAAGTTATCATGTGCCGACTATTATTATCACTGAGCTTTCATTGCTAGCTGGGATTAGTATGCTATTTTCAGTATCGATGTTTGCTGTAGTATTTATATGGATTTGATGAATTGTTATAAGTTGTTGTTAGAAGATTCTAATCGATTCTAATCGTTGAACCAGTTAAATACATATCTTGATACAGAATTGGTAGCACGTAGAATGAAACATTCCTTCAAAAATCTGCTCAAGTGGGTGGTCTGTGTTGTAATTCGATTCTTGTACATAAATTATCTTAAGCTATATTATTTGGAATTTAACGGGTCGGCTATCCAATAAGGTGTTTCTGATTTAAAGACAAACCAATGATAATCGACAGCGAGATCAAGAAGAAGCACCATTTGCTAGAAAAGGCAACTGCGTCTGAAATGTTGTTATTTACGATTATGGATTTTAATACTGCGTTTGAGCGCTTTTCCTTAGCGATGGGATGGCTGATATTCACATTGGGGGAAAATAGAAGAGTAGAAAAGGCGTGTTAATCATGGAAGTTAAACTGCTGGTAATAAAATATCGAGATGCTCTAATAATTCAACAGTTTTATGATGATCATGACCCTTATCTAGTGAAGAACTGAACACAAATCTAGATTGCTACGGAACCCCCCTTTTATGGGTATTTTTATTTATTAGTATTATTTATCAATTTACTCGCTTGTAGTTTTATGTGCAGTAATTGTCATACATTCATTATTTGGAGTATACATCATTCGTACATCAATAATTTAAATTTTCGCATAAAATTAATTTCAATAATTTTCTTTTCTTTCCTACTTACAGGTAAGCATTTACATGAGCCCATTATGCATCAAAGTTCCAGGTAACATGATTTTCAGTTGAGAATTCAATGGTTGAATGTATGTAATAATACTGTCCAGAATTGAATATGTGGTTTCACATGATGATAATGCAAACACAAGGTGCTTATCGCGTCAGTACCTCTGGTAGAATTCCTAAATTATGGTAATTTATATCCATGACGTAAAAAAAAATACCATATTGGGTGTACCCATATACCACTCCTATCAAGGAATAAAGTAAGGAGGCTGCTCAAAATTCAATTATTTATCCATGGATCTTAATCGGTTTACGATAAGTCATTGATTGAGGAACAACTTATCAAAAATTTTAGCAGATCGCCGAATGTTTGAATTTAGTCGATTTTCCAAAAGTTTCACATAAAAATTGCGAATTGAAACTTAATCGGCTGTTATCTCGGTATGTGAAGAATTGATATGGGAGCTATATGAAAGAGTGTACTTACTTACTTACTTATGGATCCTGTACACCTCCGGTGGTGCAAAGGGCCGACTTGAAAGATCTCCATCCTGAGCGTTGCCCGGCTATCGCTTTAACCTGTTGCCAGGTTAGATTTCGGTCGACTTCTTTTATTTCTTTATTGAGGCTTCGCCGCCATGAGCCTCTGGGTCTGCTTCTGCTGCGATGTCCCGCTGGGTTCCAGTCTAATGCTTGTTTACAGATTTTGTTTCCGCCCCTACGTAGAGTGTGGCCGACCCAGCCCCACTTCCGATCCCGAATTTCTGTTGCTATCGGCCTCTGGTGACAACGACGATGGAGCTCGTTGTTTGAGATCCAATTGTGAGGCCACCAGGCCCGAATTATATACCGCAGGCATCTGTTAATGAACACCTGCAGTGTTCTCCACTGATACACACCATGTTTCGCTAGCGTATAGCAGAACAGATTTCACGTTAGAGTTGAAAATTCGTATTTTGATGCGTTCACTTGTCTGCCTGTTTTTCCAGATATTTCTTAAACTCGCGCTCGGCAAGGTCGTTGAGCTTACTCTGCATATCAGAGCGCCGTTGCGCGAGGAGTGTAACGTCATCAGCCAATTCGAAGTCGTTTAGGTGCTGAAAGAGTGAAAGAGTGTCTGTCTGATATAAAAGTGTCCCTGCGAAGAAACCGTGCTAAAAACAAGTTTGTAATTTACTCCGCAGTGGGGGCAAATTTTTTTTACGAATTTGTGAGTAAACCCAATATTTTTTTTTACACAGTTGGTAATCTTTAATTTCCCGGTTAACCTGATCTTTCACAGCTTTTGAAATACTACTTGAATTTTCTTTGATTTTGTTCATGGGGTGAACTCATAGTTTCATTAACGCTAAAGGTATTTATCGACTAAACTCTATTGGTGCAAAAAAAGAACTGGGTGTATCTCCACTATTTTTTTGTTTTGTTTTGAGTTTGCCGAAAACTTTAGAGTCTCTTATCAATGGCGTGTAACATGATGATTTTATCTAATCATTTTTTTAAGAGACGGAGGTTATTTTATGTTGATTTTTTGGGAAACGATTGAGAGATTTTCAATGAAATTCTTGAAGCTTCTCAAATATAAATTGTTGTCTTGAAGAATTTTAAAAACCACAGCCCCGAAGTATTCATGGTGAAACTTATTAATAAGAAATTGCTAAGATAATTTCAAATATATGTTCAATTCATTTTACAACCTTGTAACTCCATGATGGTTTGTGATATAATCAAGATTTCTAGAAATTTAGAGAAGACTTTTCCAGGGTGGCCAGTGAACCGGGAAAACCGGGAAATAACCGGGAATTTGATTGACGCTGAATATTTGTTGAGTTTTTTTCGACAGACTAAATAAACCATCTTTCGGGTAACGGTTTGCATTTTTTTTAAATTCTAGAATTCATGAAACGCCGTTTAAATGGGTTTTGTCATAAAATTATTATATTGGTATCTCAACAGTTGAATAATTTCTTCGCTTCCAGCATAAAACAAAGAAATTCCTTGACAATTTGAGGTCTTAGAAAACTAAAAAATTGTGTTTACAGAAATTTATCAATATTTTCCAAAGAATGAAATTTCTTTCGGATTTTTCAGAATTTCAGAACTACAATCCGAAATGTAAATGTTTAAAATCACAAAAAAAATAGATGAAAACTCCGTTCAATCAAAGTCATTTTTTTAGGTATTGGCCACTTGGATGTGGACAAGATTTTGCCTTTAGTATTGAGGGTCATGGGTTCGAGTCCCATCGAAGAAAAGTGGTTACCTCCAATACACTTTAAAATCAAAATCTTCCACGTAATGTACATATTCATTGTAAATAAATAAAAACTATTCTCAAGTGTCAGAGATTTCAGAAATTTTAAGAATTATTTATTCGGTTCATAGATTGAAGAAATCAGACTTGGGGGTACTTGGGGGGTACCTCTAGCGATACACAAGCCTGCAGGGGAAAAGGTTGAGAACCGCTGATCTAATTAATGTATCTTCTTCTTCTCAAATTATATTTCGATGGCAGTTTGGTAATGTTTCACACTCAACAACAATTGTGCTGCGGAGGACGACGGAGGTCCTTCGTAGCTTAGTAGGGAAGCTCCTGTCCAGCGTACTGGGGTCGTGGGATCAAACCCCACCAAAGGAAGTGGTTACCTCCAATATATTTTTCGAAAATAATCTTTCATATGTTGTACATATGCACAAATCGAGTTTCAGACATAGTAACAATTGATGTTTTTTTCATCCATCATTTTTATTCATTTGGTAAGCTGAGAGTAGAACTTTGCTAGGCTGCAATTCCATTAAATATTAATAATCGGTGTCATCTTATTATTAACAATGAGTATGACTTAAACTAAAGCGATCGTAGTGACTCAAGAATTAAATTTTACATAACTCCAATGAGTATAATTTTCGCTGGAAACGCAAAAAAAAACAAGCAACTAAAGAGAATAGCGATAAGATAATGTCTTTGTCGCAAACTGCATAGGATAAGGACAATGTTGCGTGCAGTTTTATTTGCAAAAAACACGGTGAAGAACTTTTTGAATTGCGATAATTTGTATATTTTAAAAGTTAAGCTGAGATCATGGCTATTTCTATGTCCAACCAATACATTTTCATCCGAAACATCGTCAAAAGCCGGCGACTTCTCTACCAAGATGCGCGGTAAACAATCGTTGTTCTATTCTGTTGCACTTCGGGACAAAGCGAGCGTATGTTTTACTATTTAGTCTTACACGGTTAAACGACTATTTTCTTCCTTCCTGGGGACGAGAAGAAGAGAAACGATGTTACCCAGCAATATAGCACACCGTATATGGTTGTCTGTTTTCGTTGCAGTAGCAACCCCGCCTCAATACGACAAATTCACGCACAGGACACCGACTGGTTAGAAACCGATGTAAAAATGAAATCGTGAAAATCGCGTGAAAAAATTTCAAGAAAAAACACCTAGTTTTCAAAATCCGCGTGAAAAATCAGGTACACCCGAAACCAACGTAAAAAAAAACACGTGAAAAGTTTTTCAGAAAAAAAACGCTTAGTTTTCAAAATCTGTATAAAAAATTCCCTTCAGTGTCAACTGCCATAAAACGAGTTTAGTACTTGGACGAAGAAATTTGGATGAAAATTCAAGGGAATTTCCCGTGGAAATCCGAAGGAATTTCCCGTGGAAATCCGAAGGAATTTCCCGTGGAAATCCGAAGGAATTTCCCGTGGAAATCTGAAGGAATTTCCCGTGGAAATCCGAAAGAATTTCCCGTGGAAATCCGAAAGAATTTCCCGTGGAAATCCGAAGGAATTTCCCGTGGAAATCCGAAGGAATTTCCCGTGGAAATCCGAAAGAATTTCCCGTGGAAATCCGAAGGAATTTTCCGTGGAAATCCGAAGGAATTTCCCGTGGAAATCCGAAGGAATTTCCCGTAGAAATCTGAAGGAATTTCCCGTGGAAATGCGAAGGAATTTCCGTGAAATCGAAGGAATTTCCCGTGAAATCGAAGGAATTTCCCGTGGAAATCCGAAGGAATTTCCCGTGGAAATCCGAAGGAATTTCCCATGGAAATCCGAAAGAATTTCCCGTGGAAATCCGAAAGAATTTCCCGTGGAAATCCGAAAGAATTTCCCGTGGAAATCCGAAGGAATTTCCCATGGAAATCCGAAGGAATTTCCCATGGAAATCCGAAGGAATTTCCGTGGAATCGAAGGAATTTCCGTGGAAATCGAAGGAATTTCCGTGGAAATCGAAGAATTTCCGTGGAAATACGAAGGAATTTACCGTGGAAAGACAAAGGAAATTACCGTGGAAAAGCGAAGGAATTTACCGTGGAAATATGATGGAATTTCCCGTGGAAATCCGATGGAATTTCCCGTGGAAATCCGATGGTATTTCCCGTGGAAATCGAAGGAATTTCCGTGGAAATCGAAGGAATTTCCGTGGAAATCGAAGGAATTTCCGTGGAAATCGAAGGAATTTCCGTGGAAATCGAAGGAATTTCCCGTGGAAATCCGAAGGAATTTCCCGTAGAAATCTGAAGGAATTTCCCGTGGAAATCCGAAAGAATTTCCCGTGGAAATCCGAAAGAATTTCCCGTGGAAATCCGAAGGAATTTCCCGTGGAAATCCGAAGGAATTTCCAGTGGAAATCCGAAGGAATTTCCAGTGGAAATCCGAAGGAATTTCCCGTGGAAATCCGAAGGAATTTCCCGTGGAAATCCGAAGGAATTTCCCGTGGAAATCCGAAGGAATTTCCCGTGGAAATCCGAAGGAATTTCCCGTGGAAATCCGAAGGAACTTCCGTGGAAATCGAAGGAATTTCCGTGGAAATCGAAGGAATTTCCCGTGGAAATCGAAGGAATTTCCGTAGAAATCTGAAGGAATTTCCGTGGAAATCTGAAGGAATTTCCGTGGAAATCGAAGGAATTTCCATGGAAATCCGAAGGAATTTCCCGTAGAAATCTGAAGGAATTTCCGTGGAAATCCGAAGGAATTTCCCGTGAAATCCGAAGGAATTTCCGTGGAAATCGAAGGAATTTCCGTGGAAATCGAAGGAATTTCCCGTGGAAATCGAAGGAATTTCCGTGGAAATCCGAAGGAATTTCCCGTGGAAATCCGAAGGAATTTCCCGTGGAAATCCGAAGGAATTTCCCATGGAAATCCGAAGGAATTTCCCGTGGGAATCCGAAGGAATTTCCCGTGGAAATCCGAAGGAATTTCCCGTGGAAATCCGAAGGAATTTCCCGTGGAATCTTAAGGAATTTCCCGTGGAAATTCGAAGGAATTTCCCGTGGAAATTCGAAGGAATTTCCCGTGGAATTCCGAAGGAGTTTCCCGTGGAAATTCGAAGGAATTTCCCGTGTAAATTTGAAGGAATTTCCCGTGGAAATGCGAAGGAATTTCCCGTGGAAATCCGGAGGATTTTCCCGTGGAAATCCGAAGGGATTTCCCGTGGAAATCCGAAGGGATTTCCCGTGAAAATTCGAAGGAATTTTCCGTGGAAATCCGAAGGATATTCCCGTGGAAATCCGAAGCATATTCCCGTGGAAATCCGAAGGAATTTTTCGCGGAAATCCGATAAAATTTCCCGTGGAAATTCGAAGGAATTTCCCGTGGAAATCCGAAGGAATTTCCCGTGGAAATCCGAAGGAATTTCCCGTGGAAATCCGAAGGAATTTCCCGTGGAAATCCGAAGGAATTTCCCGTGGAAATTCGAAGGAATTTCCCGTGGAAATCCGAAGGAATTTCCCGTGGAAATTCGAAGGAATTTTCCTTGGAAACCCGAATGAATTTCCCGTGGAAATCAATGAAATTTGCAAGAATTACACCTCAACAGTTGGACCGTCTTCAGTGTCTCGTGCTTGACTCAAGTTGTCGGTTCCCTCTGACTACGACTTCGATAATCACTGAAATTGTAAACGAACGTAATTCGATAACAATGAATCAGCATAACCTGCTTATTTATCGGGATGCTATCTCGCTTCTCCAAGAAGAGAAGAATGATTCAGTCAGAGTTTTCTATATTTCATGTCAAATGCAAATCATCCAAAGGCTATCCGGTAGAAGAATATGCTGGATTCGCAGATTAGATGCCTTCGAATATTTTCAACCGTCTGCCAATATTGTTTTGTTCGCCAATAAAATGTATCATAAAACGTCATCAGACATGCGGTACACATTCTTATTTCAATTCACAATCACTGTGGTTCGAGCATTTAGGCAAGTGACCTTCGAAACTTTTTTTTCTTCAGAATCCCCTGTTACGCTAAAAATACTTCAAGCGACGCAACCGAAATAATCTCACTGCTGGGTAATTACAACCCTTCACCGTGGTAATACAAAACCACCCGCTCGTGCGCTAAGATGATGAATGTTTACATGAACAACGTCACGTTGACTCATCACAATAATTCGCTACTAATGTCCTAACATCATAATAATGTCATACTGCCATATAGGGGTTTTCTTAAAAAATCCTAACGTATATTAGAAATCACTGCACATTGCGCTGTTATGCGCGTTATGGGCTGATTAGCTTTGAATGTATTGCGGTACGTGTATCAGATTGGCAACGTCATCATCATATAACCTTGCACCAAGCCCGGCGAGCAGCAGCTGTGATGACGACGACGACAACAACAACCACTTGCTCACACGGACTATCGAACGCGAACGGTGTTACACGACACCTCCGCCGCACCGAGCCAGTCTCTGAGCCAGTTCGCAGTCGGACGGGCCAGTTAGTCCATCAGTCAGTGAACTACCGGCTAGCTGTCATTGAAAAACTGCGGCCCACGGTTTCTGTTTCGCGGCGGTCTCCGGTCATTGGCGCTTCGAATTGTGCGTTGTGGTGGGCGTAGGTGTCCCGAAAGAAGAGCAATCTGAAACGTGTGTCATCTTTTCTTCCTTCCTGATTGTTGGGAAGTGGCGATCGATGGAAAAAATGTGTTTTTAAGAAGAGTGATGTGTCAAAGGTCAACATTTGGAAAGGTCTCAAGTCCAATATTAAAACAGTGGAAATAATGTAAATATCTAATCTTGCGTTTGGATAATCCTGGGATCAAAAATGGCATTTGGCCAATAATTCAATTAGTGCACATTTCAACAACAAAGACGCTTCAAATGTTGGTCTCAATCTTGAAAGTGTTTTCCAAGCACGAAACACAAAATAAGAAAATTAAAACAAGTGAAACTGTTCGTCAGTTTTGTAGTGTTGGTTGAGTTTCGCTTTCCAATACCTTCAGTGGGGATGATGTAGTAATAACAACAACTAAAGCAACACTATTGCAGTCTGCTGATTGTTTTGATTTGGTTGGTTTTATCTTTTTAGTTGCGAGGGCCTCCATCAGGTCTAGTGAGCAAATATGTGTTGGAAACCAAAAACTTGGACTTGGTTTCAATTTAAAATAAATTGAGAAATATTGACTTATTACAATCAAAATCATACTGGTCTATAATCTTTTTTTTGTTTTCTTTCCGTATTGAAAAGTACCTGTTTCAGAGCTTAGTGTTGATCGAGTACTTTCACAATTATAAACTGCGAACCATAATACAGTATTTCCAAGTGCTGAGAATTTCCCAGAAGAATTTTCCATCAATTAGTTCGAAGTTCGAGATGCAAAAATTACCACCGAATCAGTGATGTGATGGGTTGCAACCAATAGATTGAGAACCACCGTAACTTCGCATAAGCAAACATGGGGACGACGGTTTCCATGTTGAAACAGCTGGGTGAAAAGTGTGAGAAGATATCAAGTGGTGGACGTGTGTTCGTCTGAATCGTGAGTGCACGCGAACGCAACACCTCAAGGCACAACAAATTATTATCGAGCCGAATAGCCGATGCCGTGGTGAAGAAGGTTCCTCAATTAGAGCGCAATTATTAGCTGTGTGTTCGACGGTTTCCTCCAATTCAAAAGTTGGGGAGTGGAAAAATCACACCGGAAAAGCGACGCTAGTTGCTGGGTGACGCATCCAACCATAGAGAGTGTATCTGTCCAAAATAAAGACGAGTCAAAACATCACACAAGGTAATTCGTAGTAAAGGAAACGTATGTTTCGGTTTTGTTTTTTTTTTCGTTTCGTTTGGCGTAATCGTCAAAGATAAACATGTGAGTAAATGATTTCCCTGAGACCGTAAAAGCGAAATTGGTTTCCCTGTTTGATCACTTTGCGAGAGCCCGTTCGTGGGAAATTTGGTGATGCGGTATCCGTCTTAGAGATATTTTCGTAGAGGAGATAGGGTAACTGGATGTAAAGACGTAAGCTAAAAATCTTGGATTATCACTAACAGTTATTATTGAAGCGATTTTTTTAGTAGCAAAACACATGATTTATGCTTATTTGTTGCGGAAAACAAAAAAAAACGATGGATATCAAGAATTATTTTAAACTTGTCTAATTTGTATGTACCCCGTAAAATCAAATGTATTCAATAATTTCACTGGATAGTTATAAAGCTTCATTACTTTAACGCCCAAATTTACGTTTTCGCTCAAAATCGCTATTTTGCATTCTAAAATCGATCTAAACATGTTTTTGGCCATCAGAATTTGTAATTCGCGATTTCATCAATTTTGCAATTTGAATTTTTAGAATTTTGTTTTTCTAGTTTTATGTCCAATAAAATATTTTTCAACATATTAAGGGTTAGAAAATTATCATTTAATGATGAATTATCGCAATTTTTAAGTTTTTAGGGTTTATTTTTTATTTTCCGTGTAAAAAGTTGGAGAAATATTTAGGGCTTTGGTCCGATTGGCGAATTAAAATAAAATAAAACTTAAAAGTGACAATTCAATAATTTTGAAAGACCACTGCTCGCAGAGCAAGATTACTTTTGACAGATATTGAATTCTTTTTGATAGATGTTCTATTGGTATTGCTGGGTAGCACCAGCTATTTCTATGACCAGCAGATTTTGTTATTTTCGAACTGTCACTTATAAGTTTAATTTGAATTATTCGCGAATCGGACCAATGCCTATAAGTGTATAATTTACCACTATATTTAGGGCAAATGGCGGCTTTGACAGGTATTGTTCTTTTATTGTCAGGGAGTTTTTGTAGACAAAATTTTATGAAATTTGGCCACAATATTCTTTGATATGCAAAGAATGTTTAGGTCAAATTTGAGCATACTTCGTTATAGAAAACCTCCCAGAAAGCCGTCGTTTCCCCTAGTTATAACCCATATATTGTTAAAAACTTAGTTGTGGAAAAATAATAAACTACAAATACTTTACTCTTCAAAGGTATACCAAATAAAACTCGAAGGAGCATAAAAACTACTCAATTTTCAATATATTTTTATAAATGTACACATTTGTTATAAACAATTTTAAACCACATTTAAACATACATTGAAGTTTATATTATTGATCGATATCAAAAACTTTTCGAAATCTAAAAAATTAAAAATCACAAATCATAATCAAAGTACCCCGTCTATTAGCAGGTGTTTTGCGTTAGAGGGTTAACTGTACCCTGACATGAATACCGACGTCGGAAGATATTGCATTATTTTCCCAAACGTTTGTATATTTTCGGTAATCACTTTATTTCATATAGCCATAGCTGGTCTGATTCGCCAGAACCGTCACCATTCAGTCGAGCAAAAATAAACACCAATCAATCAAACCGCCACGACCACCATCAATGGTTAACGAACGACAACCAAACCAACCAAATGATTTGACGACCTTGTCGGTTCTTATCCGCCTAGGAGCCTGTCTAATGTCTATCTTACTTTGTACGCGTTTTTGCCTTTTTTTTTGTAAGATGACAGTGACCAAACAGAGCATCGGAGCTAACCATTCACGTGAGCGTGGGCTAAGAGGCATGGGTTTGTTTATAGAGATCAAAGAGGAGTGTTCCGTCCAATGCTTTAGGCGACAGGTGTTTCCGTTGTGGTGCAAAAAATATCGTTTTTCTTATTTTGGTTTTACAAGCAGTTTGTTTATAGCAGTTTGCATTGTTGATCTGAGAACGGGGAATATCGTCTCTCATACAAAATAAATCGGCTCAGCAGGATTTAGTTATTTTATGTACAGTGTCGAAAACCAGCATTCGGCTCATGAACAAAACCCACGAGATCTCAATTTCTTTTCATAAACATAAAGTTTACTTCTTCAATACAAAGTTAATCATTTATTCGTATTATTGATACACGAAAAATGTCGTTTGTTAATGTTTCATAAACTAGTGGTTAGTAATCCGGATGCAGTTATTTGGCATTAATATCATCGTTCAAGTAATTGAAAATTGTATATACCAACTTTTATGTATATTTGGTTGACATTTCATATCATTCGTCCATTAGAACCATCTACAACTGATGCTTGTTCCGGATTCCATTTTTGCAATCCGTTTTTCCAGAATATCCCACAAATGTTCAATGGGATTAAGATCAGGTGACAATAGTGGAGTGTTGAGCCCATGCAGTATGTTGTAAACGATCCATATCTTTACTAATTGGGCATAGAGAGTTCATTATCCGGCTCTTTTTCTTGTCCCAGGATTCGGGAAAGAATATGTCACATTTTTTGTAGTAACTCCTTTTTTCTTAAAATAAATTACTAACACGTACATACGACGCGCATTTTTCAGGTTCTTATCATCATCTTTCGTGTTCAGTGAAGAACTAGGTAAAAAAAAATCTTGTAAATAAATTACTATGTCTGAAACTTGATTATGCATATGTACAACATGTGATAGATTTAGTTCGGAAAAGGTATTGGAGGGTAACCGCCCCTTCGGTGGGGTTTGATCCCACGACCCCAGTTCGCATGACAGGTGCTTTCCCTACTAAGCTACGAAGGACCTCCGTCGTCCACCGCAGCTTAGCGGGTACTGATGAAACCAAATTCCCAGCACCAGGTACCAGCCGATCTCTCGCAATACATTTTCAGAACTAACTCTCTCAAATGTATTTTTGTACACAATGTCAACCAAGTAGGATGAGTATTTAGTATTGTCCGGCTCCTACACACTTGCTTCATCAGCAACGGCGCTCAATGAAGTAGGGTTGTGTGAGGTTGTGCCAGTTTGGTCGTCAGATCCCAACACGACCACACAAGCGAAGAGAGATCGCCACTCGAGATCAGTAGGGAAAGCACCTGTCATGCGAACTGGGGTCGTGGGATCAAACCCCACCGAAGGGGCGGTTACCAGCCGATGAGTATTTAGTATTGCCCGGCTCCTACACACTTGCTTCATCAGCAACGTCAGATCCCAACACGACCACACAAGCGAAGAGAGATCGCCACTCGAGATCAGTAGGGAACGCACCTGTCGTGCGACCTAGGGTCGTGGGATCAAACCCCACCGAAGAGGCGGTACCAGCCGATGAGTATTTAGTATTGTCCGGCTCCTACACACTTGCTTCATCAGCAACGGCGCTCAATGAAGTAGGGTTGTGTGAGGTTGTGCCAGTTTGGTCGTCAGATCCCAACACGACCACACAAGCGAAGAGAGATCGCCACTCGAGATCAGTACATTCAAAGTTAATTGCCTATATGCCGGGTATTAAGCCACCCGGAGTGGAAATTAATTACTATGTCTGAAACTTGATTATGCATATGTACAACATGTGATAGATTTAGTTCGGAAAAGGTATTGGAGGGTAACCGCCCTTCGGTGGGGTTTGATCCCACGACCCCAGTTCGCATGACAGGTGCTTTCCCTACTAAGCTACGAAGGACCTCCGTCGTCCACCGCAGCTTAGCGGGTACTGATGAAACCAAATTCCCAGCACCAGGTACCAGCCGATCTCTCGCAATACATTTTCAGAACTAACTCTCTCAAATGTATTTTTGTACACAATGTCAACCAAGTAGGATGAGTATTTAGTATTGTCCGGCTCCTACACACTTGCTTCATCAGCAACGGCGCTCAATGAAGTAGGGTTGTGTGAGGTTGTGCCAGTTTGGTCGTCAGATCCCAACACGACCACACAAGCGAAGAGAGATCGCCACTCGAGATCCTTCGTAGCTTAGTAGGGAAAGCACCTGTCATGCGAACTGGGGTCGTGGGATCAAACCCCACCGAAGGGGCGGTTACCCTCCAATACCTTTTCCGAACTAAATCTATCACATGTTGTACATATGCATAATCAAGTTTCAGACATAGTAATTAATTTCCACTCCGGGTGGCTTAATACCCGGCATATAGGCAATTAACTTTGAATGTATTGTAAATAAAGCCAAAAAATGTTTTCTATTTTATTTTAGTTTTAGTTAGTCACAAATGGTCTGCTCAAATGACTAGTCACAAATAATACCTACCTGGATACCTGGTTGGCTACAGCGTCGATACACCTCATTTATTTAGTTTACATCTAAACACACTGAACGCCACAATACACGGTTCGAGGCCGCATCTCTCCATCCTCGAATGCGCCCCACGCTTGCCAAGTCGCTTTGCACCTGGTCTGCCCACCTCGCTCGCTGCGCTCCACGTCGTCTCCTACCTGCCGGATCGGAAGCCAACACCATCTTTGCAGAGTTGCTGTCCGGCATTCTTACCCATCGTACCCTTCCGGCTTTAGCTACCTTCTGGATACTGGGTTCGCCGTAGAGCTGGGCGAGCTCGTGGTTCATTCTTCGCCGCCACACTCCGTCTTCTTGCACACCGCCAAAGATAGTCCTAAGCAAAAGATATTTTAGTTACTAGATAAAGATTGTCGCTTCGGTTCCCTTTGTTCTGCTGTCCGGAACATGTTGGGTACCAAGCTGTCAAATCGTATGGATTTTCCTTCTTTGACATTTAGCTCCCCTATCCTCGCCAGCAAAAGATGTTCCGGACAGCGACGACAACGACAATCTCTAAAATATCTTTTTCCTAAGTACCCGTCTCTCGAATACTCCGAGTGCTTGCAAGCATTGGCGTAAATAAGGGGGGCCGGGGGGGGGCCTGGCCCCCTCCAGACCTACTTGTGCCCCCCCCCCAGAAAATTTTGAAAAGTAATTCCAACTTAGTCAGTTTTTATTTCATTTACATATTTCCTACATATTTCTTAATTTTGATTATGAATTCTATAAACATATTTTTTGTTGCGTTATCACATCTATGACCATTTGTTCAGCAAAGCATCGAAATATTTAAGTTGGACCCCCGGGAACATTTTCTCGATTTTTAAGCTAAAATCAATGCCGCTTCTAATTCAGTTGCTAGCTTAAAATAATAAATTTGTTCTGCATTTGTTTGACTAGTATCCTGGTTGCAGAAACATAAAAACATAATTGTATTAAGATATAAATATTGCTGTTCTATTAGACTACCAGCTCCGATCCGCTTCAAAAAAGAATGAAGCATAAGAACATCATCAAACTGAGCACATGTACACAAATCCGACCGAATTTCGAACGATCATTCTTTCGAAAATCTTCGAGCCAATCGCAAGGTATGGCGCAACAGTTGATCAAATTCCTGAGAAGCTTTTTGCTCTCGCTATATAATTCTGGCACAGAAAGATATAAACTTATAAAACTTAAGAATCTTTGTTACAATGACAGAAAAACCAACAACGCATTCCATTGAAAGTATTAGGACAAAATTTAGGCAACCTTCGCACTCACAACAGAGATTGCATTAAAAAAATATTTTTATAATCCTCAAAAGATCTTGTTCCATTTAATTTTTTGGCGATTTCATAAGGATCATCGGAAAACTCTTTTGTGCCTGCTTTAGTTAGAATTTGTTTTTAGGATAAAAAAAATTAGATTTAGAAACCAGTTCGTATCAGAAAACATTTCTTTTGCAGCACAATTCAGATCGATTTGGTTGCTTCTAAAGTCTCTTTGATTTTTTCTGAGAAATCTCTCACCTATTCATAAAACCATAATAAAGCCTCTTCCTAACGTCATATGATGCGCCTTCGTATTTCACGACTAACATTGTTATCAGCCGTTAGCGAGGATTCGAATTCCTCGACCACCTCGATGGTATCGCCGTCTATCGTAACACTGCTTCCCAGGCGGGCCCTGTCACGCTCGGTTTCGCCCACTAGCATGTACTTTGGCTTTGATGCATTCACCGCCAGTCCAACTTTCGTTGCTTCACGTTTCACGCGGGTGTACAGTTCTGCCACCTTTGCAAATGTTCGGCCGACAATGTCCATGTCATCCGCAAAACAAATAAATTTACTGGTTTTTTTGAAAATCTTACCACGGCTGTTACATCCGGCTCTTCGTATGATACCTTCTAGCGCAATGTTGAACAACAGGCACGAAAGTCCATCACCTTATCTTAGTCCTCGGCGCGATTCGAACGAACTGGAGTGTTCGCCCGAAATCTTCACACAGTTTTGCACACCATCCACCGTTGCTTTGATCAGTCTGGTACAGGGTTTGCAGAAATCGCTCTCAATAGATAAACGAACAACGATAAAAGAGAGGCAGAAACTGTTCGGAATTATAACAAGCCATGATAACAAATTTATCAAACTTGTATACAAGTGCGAAAAAACAGAATAGGATAGGCAGCCCTCACAGAAGAATGATTCTCGTTCTGTTTTCGCTCCTTTCGTGTTGGTAACTGCACAGATGCAGACACGAAAGACTATCACTTTGCCGTAACCCTCTACGCGTTTCGAAGGGACTCGAGAATGCCCCTGAAACTCGAACTACGCACAGTACACCGTATCAGTTTATCCGGAAATCCGTTTTCGTGCATTAGCTGCCATAGCTGGTCCTGATCGATTGTATCATATGACACAATCCACGCACTTCTACACCAAGGGACCAAAATTTCAAACTAAAAATTAGGATCCAATATCTGTAGGACAGGAAAACACACATATTGAATTACAAGAAAAACATTTCTTCCACTGAAAAATGTTTTCGGAACATTGTTTAATAGCCAATCAAAGTAGTAGACTTTTAGTCAAAAAAAAAAGACTTCATAATCATTTTTTTTACAAATGTGCTCTATCGCACCTATTGGGTGAAAATGCATTGATGAATACGTAATTAAATACAGTTTTTAATGATCTTTTTGTATGCACATTGTATTGCTTCGAAAATTTTAGTTTACATGAAAATTTTTTACTTTAAAACCAGTGACATTGAAATGGTGTCGCGTTACGAAAATAGTCGTATAATTGATACTAGACAAAAGGTACAAACATTGGAAAAGTAATATTTCGGATTCTCTTAGTACTCGTCAAGAGCTTTCTTTTCATGTATTAAGATCCAAAATCGGACCATTTTCCATGAAGTTACACTAGGTACAAAAATATGGTGTCGCGTTACGCGAATTGAATGTGCTTCTGTAATAAGGGATAAAATGCTTTCGATTTATTGATACAGTATCACAATGGTTTCTTTCAAGTAATTTAGGGCTTGTACATGAATAGCGTAACAAAAATTTAGGGCTTGTACATGAAAAGCGTAACAAAATTGGGGGTGTAACGGGGTGTGTCATTTGGTAACTCTCCATACTACAAAAAATAGGTTACCATACAAAAATGTTACGGAGTGGTGGGAAATTACAAATGTTTGGTGTTTGGTGACCCCTTTGGGGTCATCCGTTAATAAGTCACGTGAAACTGAGTTTTTTTTTTCGAATAAATCGTGAGGCTTTTTTAATCCTCCTTAATCCACGCAATATGCCACTCATATGAATAAACGTAACTAACAGTTTGCTGACGAACACGTTCTCCTTCTACCATGTCACGAACCGTCAAACTTGTTTGTGGATGCCAAGTATGATTCTATTTTTTTCAATGGTTCGTTTATTTGAAAGGCTCATCTGACGTGAAGCGTTACGGAGCCGCAGTTATGTTTCTTAATACAAGTTTTATCTTGATTTTTAAATATATTTTTAGCTTTGAGGAACCGAAAGACTCGTGTTTTCTTTTCTCCGTTTAATTTGATGATTTTTAATATTTTAGTTAATTTTCCTTTCGTTCGCTCTTACTAACTCGGCATTTTTTATTCTTTGACCAAGATCGTCACAGCCGAGTACGTCAGCACTCAAAGAAGATGCCGTGAACATACGTCAATTTAGTCGATATTTCATCTTAAGAACTTTAACAGAGATTTTCACAGTCAATATCGGTGAAATAATTTAAGAGTGTTGGTCACCGGTAGTCGAAAATATTATAAATTGCGTCAGGCAAAAAACTTCACCAAACCAATGCAAGAATAAGGGCCTATCGAAAAAGGTTAACAGAGAGTTGCTGAGTGATAAATTGAAAAAAAAATATTTCCATTTTATGTTACTCGAGATGAATCAGCATTGGGCTGGTTCGTTAATAAAGACATATTATATCAGGCATCCTAATGAACTTCGCTTTGACCTGAATGAATAGACAATAATAAGACAATTAATTTACACCAGGATATAAACACTATTTTCAAAATTGAGTATTCATTTTCTGAGTAGTGTTGATGATAGCGTAAAGATTGAAAATGTAGTTAAAAGTAGTGCACTCAGGGCACGACGCATACGTTCTTGTGATAAACATTGGTTGAGACATGAGACGTATTCCAATCTTTACGGAAATAAATGAAAAGTTGAAAACAGACAACGTTCCAGTAGAAACGTAGAATAAAAAACGACAGAAATATTCCTCTTCAACATTGCTGAGCTTCTTGGGCCATCATCACCTTTCAAAATGGTTAACGTAGAAAAAAGGCAATATAGAACTTTTCAGTGTGAAAAAACTCACTTCTAGGGGGATCGATCGTCTGACCACGTACTTAAAAACCGATCCGGGTCATACTTGGGTGTGACTAATATAAAAATAGGAAAACCCATTACCATTTAATTTGTTTCTAGAACTGAATATGTGATACGAATGGAATTGGTTCAGTTCTATATTTGTGCTGGTTAGTCCCTCAAACTTTAATAACTGAAACTACAGATCGTAACCACCAACTCGAACTACATTCAACGATAGATAATGTGATAATATTCTGTGTCGAATATAACATGTCGCATCGAAATCGGCTGAAATTACGTATTCTATCAACGATAAACACGTTTGCGTAACGCGACACCATTTGCAGGAGACTGTTTGTCGATCAGCGTAACGCGGCGGTGTTCATATCAATTCAGTTATTTTCATTATAATTTCCGTTTTTTCCTGCGATTTTAATTCACAACCTCATTTATGTTGATGTATACGAGAAATGCTTAGAATAAATCGAGACTCCAAACCGTATACCAGAGCTGAAAAACGCAATTGCATTTCAAAATGCGACAAAGTGCAATTCAGCGATGGTGTCGCGTTACGAAATGCAGCGCGTTATATTTATCATATTCAAAGCGAAAAATATCAAAATAAATATTCTATCAGAAAGGAAATTTAGTGAGGATAATTTTACACCTGTTTAATCATATGTCCCCGAGGCTAATTTTCGAAAGCAGACCTAATTTCTCGCTGAAAGTCGTCTCCTCATGGTGTCGCGTTACGCTGGAATGTGTCATATGCGGATTTGAAGTCGATAAATAGATGATGTGTGGGTACGTTGTATTCGCGGCATTTCTGCAATACCTAACGTGCGGCGAACACCTGATCTGTGGTAGAGCGTTCACCCGTAGATCCCGGCTGGTACTGCCCACGAACTCTCTTGCAATTGGTGTTAGTCGGCGGCATAAAATTTGGGAGAGTACCTTGTAGGCGGCGTTCAGTAATGCGATTGCGCGGTAGTTGCTACAATCCAGCTTATAGCCCTTTTTGTAGATGGGACACATGGCACCTTCCATCTACTCCTGCGGCAGAACCTCATCCTTCCAAACATTGGTAATTACCCAGCGCAGCGCTCTAGCCAGTGCCTCACCACTGTAATTGAACAGCTCTCCTGGTAGTTGGTCAACTCCAGGGGCTTTGTTGTTTTTCAGCCGGCCGATCTCCTCCTGGATTTCCTGGAAATTCGGAGCCAAAAGTCGCATGTCCTGCGCGCGTCCTCCTAGGTTCATTACCATACCGCCACCGTTGTCTGCCACATCGCCATTCAGGTGCTCTTCGTAGTGCTGCCGCCACCTTTGGATCACCTCACGGTCGTTTGTAAGAAGGTTTCCGTTTATGTCCTAACACATATCGGGCTGTGACACGTGGCCCCTACGTGAACGGTTTAACTTCTCATAGAACTTTCGTGCGTTATTAGCTGGCGCTTTTTCCTTCGAAAAAAAATAGTTTTTTCTATTCCGCGCCCGTTTGTATCGTGCCTCGTTCGCCCTCTTGCGGTGTTGCAGCAATCTCGCCCATGCTGCATTCTTCTCCTCAACTAACTGCTCACATTCGAAGTCATACCAGTCGTTTCTCTGATCCAGGGGCACCGTACCTAGTGCAGCGGATGCAGTGCTTCCAATGGCGGATCGAATATCTCTCCAGCCATCTTCAAGAGATGCTGCGCCTAGTTGCTCTTCCGTTGGGAGTGTCACTTCCAGCTGCTGCGCGTAGTCTTGGGCTAGTCTACCGTCTTGTAGTCGCCCAATGTTTAGCTGCGGCGGTTCCCAGCTCGTTAGTGATGCCACAGCTTTGGTAGAAGGTAGCCGCTCTATGCCCGCTTTTCCACACTTTCTGTCCTGTCCAGCAGATTTCCGGCAGCGCTACGACGTCGAAGTTGCGGGGATGTAATTCATCGTAGATTATCCTGTCGCAACCTGCGAAGCCTAGCGACTTGCAGTTCCATGTTCCAAGCTTTCAATCGTGATCCTTTATTCGTCGCCTAGGTCGTTGCCGATTGTATCTTATCTTCTATTGATTGTATATTATCTTCTATGTCGTTCGTTATGGTTGTTTTTAAAGGCGGCTTATTGGGCTTGCGCAAACCTCCTGTCTCGTCGGAAGGGCCGTCGTGTCAAGGCTGTCTAGCGTCCCACCTAACACCAGGACTTGGGCTTGTGCGCTTTGAGCGACACAAGGTCGCTTTGGCGGAGCCTACTTCCGGATACATGCAGCTTTTTATAGAGGTTTAACAGAGCCCACTGTCAAACCCCACCACATCCTAGGCAGGCACTAAAATTCGCAGATGGCCTGGGGATGGATCGCCAAGCCCTTGGACATAGTCCCTGCTGCGCCTTTCTTGTAAATGGGGTATATAACCCCTTCCTTCCACTCCTCCGGTAGCTGTCCAGTTTCCCAGATTCTGACTATCAGCTTGTGCAAGCAAGTGGTCAGTTTTTCCGGGCCCATCTTGATGAGCTCAGCTTCGATCACCACACGTTCGTCCGTCAAGATGCTCCCATCCTTATCCCTGCACATTCCGGCTCGCGGCACGAAGCCTTGCGTGTTTCTTGAGAACGGCACAGCTGTTCCATCTCCTCGCATTCCGCTTCTTCCAGGCGGCGTTTCTTTTCCTGAAAAAGGCGGGTCCGCTGTCCCGCTTCTATCTATAATGTTCCAATTTCTGCCGGGTACCTTGCTGCAGCGCTACCGCCCGCGCTGCGTGCTTCTCCTCCAGAATCTGTCTGCACTCTTCATCGAACCAATCGTTCCGTCGACTTCGTCCCACATACCCGACGTTGTTCTCCGCTGCGTCGCTAATGGCTGCTTTGACTGTATTCCAATTTCCAGTAGTCCTCAAGAGGGGTCCCATCGAGTTCACCCTCTTCCGGCAACGCTGCCTCGAGATGCTGCGTGTATGCAGTGGCGACATCAAGTTGAACTGAATTGCTCCGTTGGTGCGTTTTTGCGGCATTCCTACCTAACGCATTGTTTACGTTTTGGGAAATAAAATCTCTCGGGAGCATTGCTCCACAAGAGCAGGTGTTTTGATTTTCTGCTTTCGTTTGCATGCATCCTTCGTAGAACGTAAGTAATATTCCCGCGTGATTTTTGAAAACGTCGTAAGTTCAAAAGAGATGCTCTCTTTGTTTATTTTCAAAACATTTTTGTTTTTTTTTTCTTTTTTATATTTTTTTTTATTATCCCCCTTGACCTTTCGGAGACCAGTAGGACAGAATGTTAATGCTTAAATGCAAAACTAGCTTTGATATTAGTGAAAGAGAGCGTAATTAAAGAGAGTCTCTCATTTGGACAAACGACGTTTTCAAAAATCATGCTAGAATTGCAACCAACCAAACAGCAACCAACAACTCATCTTTAACTTTCTTGTGTTCGAAATCAACAGCCGCTGGTCGTAAGTGGGCTGAAAACGGCATCCACCTATTGAGCTCATATTGGGAACATTAGCCAAAGTTTTATCCATTTCGCTCGACACTTTTGATATCTTCGGGAATTTAGATATCCCGGGAATTTAGAAAATATATCCCAGGACACGGTAAATCCCGAAGTTTAGCAAATCCCGGGATGCCATGGACGGGATGGACTCTCCAATTGCACAGTATGCTTTTGGGGAAATAGAACCTGATCCCAAAGCCGCTCTACACTTGAATTTAACGCGTTCAGATTGGAAAAAAATAAAGTTACAACAAATATCTGTAATTCATGTAAAAGTGTTAAATTGAGATTTACAGCAAAACCATATTTCTATTACTGTTACTGATATTACTAACTACAGTATTACTCATCATGATAAGAAAAGCGATTACAGACTAAATTGTTGATTCAGACCGAATTGTTATTATTCATCACATTCATCAATAAACATGCCAATATGGGTCAACTACCACTACCAAGGTTCAGAATCGATTGATTGTAAGTGCCGTCGAAAGGTAGAAGGTAGCTTTGAATCAGTTCGAAGTATAGATGCTTAGCTCAAAACATCCAGCATCAAATGATCAAAAAAGAAACGACTTTCTGTGAAAGAAAATCTTCTAAAACTATCATTGCCATGCGCAGTAGTCCTCGATTTTGTTGTGTCTTTTTTTTATAAAAATGGAATAACAACCCACCATATCTACAAGGTGGTGGCTTTTGTCTAAAATTAAATTTATTGTGACTTATGTATTCTCCTGTTAAGCTGGAGTTACCACTTCGAGATTGTTGAAATACATGTAAATCAGAACGTTGTTTATTATTGAAATTCTTAATACTTTTTCGATAGCGAAGAAACCTAATGATATGCTTTAGGAAAAACCACATGCATATCAAAGGTTATACTTTTCGTTAACCTATGAACATTATTATCTTTCTTGTATAAGATGAGTTATAAATGTTTCCTTATGGATTCTGCTAGTTTACTACATATTTTCGAGTGGATTTTTACCGTAAGGGTTTTTTACGTGTATTCTTAAAAAGGAGTCCGAAAAAATCGCAGTGGGTAGTCTTCTTCAACTTTTAGTCGTTCATTTAATTAACTGAAAATCATATGTTTTGATTCATTTTTCAGTAATTTCCGGCTTCAACTCTTCTTTGAAACAACAGTCAAGCACGCAACTATTTAGACGTGGTTGTCATACAGCTCAATGGATTAAAGCGATCTGAATCACTCACAAACACAATCTCCACCGCAACTGGTTCCGATATAATTTGTTTATCCGTGGCGCTAAAGTTGATTCAAGGTTTCCGCGATGACTAATAGTCTTCCGGTCGTTCCTTTTGCGGGACAGATTAGTCGACGATTGCCAAAACAATCGATTCTGTTTAGCGCGAATTTAGCGAGGTGAACGGGAAAACACCTTCGTACCTTTATGTACATAGTTACAGTAGCGAGCAATCCTTGAGCCGGTCGGCAATCAGTGCGGCGGCGGCGGCGATGTCAAGGTAGCGCACCATCCCATCCCATCGTGCTCATAATTACCATCGACGAGCCGCACCGGGCGCCACCCAGACTAGCGGTCGGCTATTGATGGAGCGGGCATAAACAAAACGGAGCCAACCGCAGCAACAGCAACGGCATGTGCCTAATGGTTCCGTTCTAGTCTTTCAGTTGGGTGTTGTTCGGCGATACATTTTCAGTGCATCGTTTTCACTACATGGTTTTATGATAGACTAACTCTCATTTTGACGGGGAAATGGGTCTTCAGGTGAGATCATACAACATGCAACCAAAATTATTACAAACAAATCTGTTAAAACTTTTGAAGAATAATTTCTCATCGTAAATACACAATACGAGTTTAGGTCAGCCTGAACATTTATTTTTTTAACCAGCCTATCGTGCACGAACAAGAGTTGTGTGGGCTTTTCAGAAGGTGGAGGTTCATGTAGGAGCAACCAATCATGCAACACAAAGGCGAGAGCTGCAATGTTGTTTCACGGTTACGATGGCATTGGGTCGTTGATGATAAACGCAGTACAATACTTTTCACCGGTTAGTTTAGGCCAAGGATGATACGTTTAGAGAGGATATTTTTTTGAGGAAAATAATATTAGTGAGTTATAAATGACAGTAATTTTGAAAAAAAAAAAATTCATTTAAAGTGTTTAAGTTGAATCTGGTTTAAAACTATCTTCTTGTGGGTCGTCGACCGTATTCTTACAGCTAGATTCAGCATTTAAACATTTCCAACTGATTATGTCTTAACCGATCAACCGCAAAGCGCCTTGATCATCGGAATGTCTTACTCTTACTCAAGTACCACAAAAAGCTTTTAGGTACTTTACATTCTACCATTGCACCGCAACATGTTCTATGTCATTCACTTCTGCGGGTTTATTAAATTGCACACATTCAACAGGGAACTCACCGCGTGTAATCAATCCTAACGAGCATCCAGCACTTAAAAGTTGCAATAAAACCAACGAATCGAGTGCAATTACATTATATTATAATCGTGTACGAACCGGGCCCGGTTACTACGCGCGGAAAGAAATTCGACCATCCCCCATCGACTACTACCCTAAAGCGCACTTCCAACAGATACCAATCAAGCTTAATTGATCAATCAAGGTGCACCGATGGACTGTGTGCGAGCGTGTTGCATCTGATTTGAATTCGAATCGATTTCACGATTATTACGCAAAAGTTGGACACAGGTACGGGCAGGTGGTATTGAAAAGTAACGAAATTTGGTACAGTCGGATCAAGTGCGAAAGTCAGCTTTGGCTAATGTCGATCTTGTTGTCGGGTTGAACCAAATGGCAATTTGATTTGCTCGGCACGTAGTTTTTGCGAGGCAGTTCGAACAAAGTGATTAGAGCTGTTCCGAATATTTACTTTCGGCTGGTTGTGTATTAGGTCACACTATTTAAAGGATGAAAACACGGTTTCGTTTAGGAATTCGATTTGCATTTACTGACAGAGTTGATCTGAGAAATGTTTTATTAGTTATTTAGTCTTAGTTATTAATTATTTCAATCAGTACCTTGAATTTGTTATAAGTAACATAGTTCGGAATCATATGTTTGCTTTAATTTTTACATAGTTCGACTGCCCCTGTCGTCCTAATGTATTATTTGAGATACTTCTAAAAAAAACTGCAGAAGAGACACTAATTTCCTTTTGATAATATTTTTGTTCACTCATGCCTTATAAACGGGCTTGGTGGTCATATGGCTACCGCTCCTGCCTCATACGCAGGAGGTCGTAGGTTCGATCCCAGGCCCGTTCCATTTCTCCTACTTTGTATATTTCATATATTTCTCATGTTCTAGCAATCGCTAGAACTGGAAAATGGGCTTTCATACCGTTTCCATCTTCTATCCCTATACCTACAACTTGATTAGTTCGAGCAGGTAACTGTTAGAATTCGAAATGAGCATAAAAGCTCGTTTCGGCATCCAATTAGAATACATCTCCCTTCCATTACTATCACATTGACAACCCGTTAACCAAGACGAACCTCTGCCATAGAACCTTACCCCCAGATTCCAATGAAATTCCGCATGAACTCGTGGCGAGTGCAGAGGTGTTCTCGGCTTGCAGTGGGTGAGTATGTGCATCATCAATTCCTTCCTATTTCTGATGACGTGAGGACGTGGCCAGCGCCGTTATCGACCATCCAAAATACTAGAACTCTCGGACTGTGCACATTGAGGTTGGAGAGCAAATCCCATGCTTCCATCCATTGGTTCCCTGTGCAATTGCGATTGTTCGGTTGATCACGGAGTAGCAACTACGAAATGCACGGTCATCATGCTCATGCTCATGCTCATGCTCATTTTTGTTCACTCATGCCTTATGTCAAGTAGATGTCTATTCTCAAAGAATGAATGTATTAAAATCGATCTTTTTTATATATTTCAACATATTAGGAATTTAAAGATTCTCGTTCAATGATGAATTATTACAATTCAAAAAAATTTGGGAAACATTTTTTATTTTCTGCGTAAGATGTTGAAGAAATTTTTTAGAGAGTATTCAGCACCATAACCTTTGATTTAGAGAACGAACGATTTATTGAAAATCGCAGCATTATTGGATGTATTTGAACGATTGGCCACTTCTTTGGATTTTCTAGAACCATGTCCCTAGAAATCCGGATGTCCCTAGAAAACAGGGACCGGGACCGGTCCGAGGAACCCAACCAGTCTAATCCTAAAACAGAACGATAAAGGACAAAATTCTGAATGCGTTAAGGTTTATTGACCAAAATCAAAAGCTTTATTTATTAAAAATATGTAAAATATTTTTTTATTAAAATAGATAAAAATGTGCTTGCTGTATATCCAATGATTATAAGTCCTTTAGATCCTGTCTTTCAAATGGATCGTAGGCATTCTATGTACTTCAGTACTTCAAAATAACACCGTTTAGTAATCCGAGGCGGTTTTACGACCTTACGAGATACACAACTTTCCTACGACAATAAATCGACAGCCTCGCAAACGACATATGGACCAGAATAAAGTATTATCAATTTCAGGGCAAAAAATTATACAAATCAGAAAACCTTCAAAATTAAGAATGAAGAAGAAAGAAGGGCAAAGAAAAGTGGAGATCGAAGGAAGAAAAAAGAAAGAATAAAAAAAGAAGAAAAAGAAGGAATAAGGAAGAATGGAGAAGAATGAAGAAAGAGAAAGAATAAATAATATAGAAAACAGAGAAAGAAGATATTGAAAGAGAAAAAAGAAAATGGAGGAGGAAGGGAGGGATAAAGAAGAAAGAAGAAAGTAAGGAGGAAGGAAGAAATAATTTCTCACTTTTCAATTATCATTTCTCACTTGCCTCTTCTTATTTTCCGTTTCAAAAACTCTTACTTCCCGTTTCTTACTTCTCACAGCATTTACTACTTCTCACTCATTTGTCACCTTCGACTTCTCATTTCTTATTTCTTATGTGGACTGAGAAGTGAAAATGTCTCATTCACACTTTGCAATTCTTACTTATTTTTTACATTTCACTACTAACCATCTGAGGATTATTTTCTATTTTAACTATTCGACCAATCGCCATTCGTCCAAATGGTTTGACACATCTTCCTCGAATGGTTGATATATTGCTTTGAAATATTGGACAGATTTTGTGTTCGATTTGAAATCGATGTTTAAAAAAGCTCTTCGAAGGGTTTAAGTTTGTTTCCTTGTTAAGTGTGCGAAGTGAGAAATAGAAAGTGGGAAGGGAGAAGTATGAAGTAAAAAGTGAGAAGTCAGTAGTAAAACGTATGCTGCGAGATGTAAAATGATGTTTTAAATAAGTAGTGAGAAATGAGAACAAATAGTACTGAGGAATGAGAAGTAAGATGCGAAATGTGAGAAATGGGAGTGAGAAATGAGATGTTCGAAATAAGTAATAAATAGTGAGTATCGAGAAATGAGAAGTGAGAGGTGAAAAATTAGGAAGACAATAAATAGAGTACGAATACCTGAGCAGACGAAAATAGCTCAATAATATCAAATGTTGATTAGATAGCAAAATGAGATGTGGCCATGATTGATATAAGAGATAAAAGATCAGACAAAAATATCATGAAAAGATCAAGTTATACTATTAGTAAGAAGTGAGCAATATCATGTGCTATTTGCTTTTTCTTATCCATAACATGTTCTGATGTTTCGGTATTTCGGTGCAAATTTTTGATATTGTTGCCAATTCTTTTATCTCATATATAAATCAAGCCCATATCATGTTTTGATATTCTCTTCATGCCTCCTCCCGGGGAAGGAATAAGGAAGAAGAGAAAGGAAAAGAGGGAAGGAAGGGAGCATTAATATCTAACTTTTCAATTCCTATTTCTAAACTCTCATTCCTCACTTTTGACTTACATGTGGCTTCTTGTTCCTTACTTTTATTTTCCTACTAATCATTCCCCATTTCTCACATCTTACTTGTCTCCTCTCACTCCTCATTTTTCAATTCACTTTTCTCACTTATCATAAGTGAAGAACTGATAAGTGATCAAAATTCACTGCTCAACCCATTTTTCTAATTTTCACTTCGCACTCATCACTTTCCGTTTCTTACTTCTCACTGCTCGATTCTTACTTCACACTTCTCACTTTACTTTTCATACCTACCACTTGTCACTCAGTTTTCACCTCCCACTTCTTATCTTATTTATGATGTCGTATGTGGACTGGGACGTGAGAAATGACGCATTTCGTACTTCACACTTATCAATTCTCACCACACTTGGCTATTCTCATCACATATTTCTCACATTTCATTACTATCAATTTGAGGTTTTTTCAGCTATTCCGTCAAATTAAATGTCACAACTTCTTCAAATGGTTGATATATTGCTTTGAAGAAATGAACAGCACTCTTTTATTCTTACTTTTTTTGGAGTTTTATAGATTTTTGTTTCCAATTCAGTTTATTGGGTAGGCTCAGGCGTGTATAATATTTTACAGAGCCACGGTCCATTGTGATATGTACAATCAATATTCTTTTATTATAAAGATAGTAACGGAGGGGTAGAAGCCAACATACTCATGGTGACTCGAGGTTAGGTTTACAATGTTAAAGGATGGAAGGGGATTAGGATTCGAAAATCAGAGATCATCATAATCAAAGAATGTCATTGTTTTGTCCAGGGTGGGACGACCCTACGGTGTGTGTTTTTACTAATGGTGATTCTCCAGGCGGCGAGTGAAAGAAACTACTACTTGAACTACTGCTTACTGGTTTATTGCCTCCGAGAGGCAGCGTGCCAGCTTATCATAAACCTCACCTTTACTAGCGAGTCCGCCTTCTCATTGCAGTGAGATTGGACCCAAACAAAGGTAATCTTGAATTTGAATTGAGGTGATGTCTGTCAGTATATGTATGTGCGAAAAAACTCACTCACTTTCTAGGCACTTATCCCTCACCGGTTCACTCGCAACAATATGTATTCGACGGGAAATCCTGTCCTATTGTTTGTTATTGTTTCCTATTGGAAATTGGCTAGATCGGACTATTATCTCAAAAGTTTTGGCTTAAATACTATTTTTTAACTATACACAAGAAAGGCACTATTACCGCTGGGTGGATTGAAAGGGGGTTTTTAACAAGCATTATTCCACAAACAAACAGACATAACACATTGAACCTTTCCCGATAAAACTCCTCTTCGCGTAAACACTAACGAAATCTATTGTTTACATCGATCTAGGCAAATCACGAACCAGGTGACAGTAGTGAGCAAACATCAAACTCTAACAAAACCGTTTTGTGTGCCGCGGTCGTTCAATTGGTCAACGAATGCACAATTGAATTGATCGATAAAGCAGTTAACCATGGAATAATCTCGAGTGTTATGTCTGTTTATCTGTGATTGTTCCGTGTCCTCGTCTTGCATATAAGCAGACATTTTTTTATAGAAGGCATTATATTATCGGTTCGCCGTTTACCATACAGAAGTGTTTATTCAAAGCATTGATTACTATGTCTCTTCGCCTTATTCTGACCTAGATACAAAGTAAGAGAAATGGAACGGGTCTGGGATTGAACCCATAACCTCATGCGTACGAGACAGAAGTGGTAGCCATGTAATCACCAAGTCCGTTGCTCAGTTAATTTAGGATTAGAAGAGGAAAGTTTGATCAATAATCATTGTGATAAGAGCTCTCTGCTTCTCCGTAAGCGTCACGTGAAAGGAATAATTTATTTATGATAAATATGAACGTGTGTTAAATCAATTTAACGAGCGCATTCAATATACTTAGACGGAAAAACAATAATACGATTCAATGCCTTCTGGTGGCTTCTGAATAGGACCGCGAAAATAAGGACGCTACAAATATTTTCTTTTTTAAATGTGGTGGGAGGGGCCCCTCGGATTTTATTGCCCAAAAATAATATTTTGAGGGTGCAAAAAAAAATCGGAAAATTTTGAGGATTTTCCAAACATTCTTTAACAAATCAAAGGAGTTTTATTTATCTTTTTATTTTAATATGTGTTTATTTTTTATCATGTCCCCCTCTCGACCTTTCGGAGACCACTTGGGATATTTCGCCTAACGAACGACAGTTATCTCCACAGAGATATGACTGGTCCCCCAACCCTGCTCATTATTCCCTCACTCGTTCTGGGCATTCTAACCTGGGTTTTAAATTCCGTCCCTCGATGATCCCTGAACCAGGCTCGAATATTCCATTCAATTAGGATAAATCCCAACCCTTCTACAAAAAACACCACGACAGGGCATTATATTGATTCAATTGCTCCGTGGCGCGATGGGATTGATTTTTTTCGTTTACTTTGCTGAAGCATCATCATAAATCGCCACTGATGTTTTCCATACCGACGAGTTTATCATCGAATCCCACATCACAAATTTGCGAATTTAAATCCCACAAAATCCACCATCAATAAATCCCCAGACGTACAATTTGATCCAATTTGCTACAGTTTCCAGTGCGATAAGAAACGCACATGGATCGAGTCCGCATTTTTTTCCCCAACACACTGGACATAATAATAAATGGCTGATGAACAAAACATACCGACGGATGACGACGGCTTGCGAAGCTACTGAGCGCCACCACAACCCGAGACACCGGAGCCGGAAAATCGGCATTAAATCCAAACAATCGCTCAGCATGCAAATTTGTTCCGGCGATTCGCTTCATCATCATAAAACAATGGTGAGTTCAGCCGGGCACAATTTTTCCAACGGTGGTGTTTGTTTTTACCCTCAGTTTCTGAATTTGCACAAAAAAAAAACTGGTCGATCGTTTTGTCCAGTGTGTCTCTGTGTTACTGACTCTTCTGCACCTCCTCCTTCGGCTAGCACACATCATCGACATCAACATTGCGGGTGTTGGCTGATGTCCATTTGGTCATTGTACCATATACGGAAAGGTGGACCAAAATGCGCCAGTTAGAAAAATATTGCCCAAGGAAACGGTGAAAAACATCTTTATGCGAATTATCAACTCAAATAATATAAAAGTGAGTGACAATGATTTCCGTTAAAAACTATTTTCTATTTAATATTTATTTGGCTTGATTGTGAGCTTTCCAGATGTTTACAACGTGTACAGAAAGTGTAGTTTTTTTTAATTCAAGCTTATATTAAAAATAGTATCTGCAAACTGAATAATGCACATTTCGGATCATCCTCCCCATTCAGTCCAAACACATGGAGCACGGATGATGGTGGCACACAGGGCCACAGGGGGCGGGTGTACGATTGCATTCCAACACGCAGCGGTAAGCATATTGCAAAACGCAAACCAAATTGCTTGGTGCGTTATTCGTTTTTCCACTTTATTTCGCACGACGTACGGCTCTGTTCGGTATTTCTTAAGGTGGTACCCATAAAGTCTTCCGAAGAAGCGTGTAAATCTAGGAAAAGAGATTACGGCAATGCAAACATAACAACTCCGCCACCACTAACACTCGTTGGAAACTTTCCGCGGCGAGAAAACATGGATCGATTAATGTTTGTGCGCGCGATGAGGGGCACAGAAAATGTGGGAATGTAATAAAATTTGCTTCAGGGTTCTGCTACTGCAATCTTCTCACGTTCAACTCGTTAATCTGGAAAATAAATATTTTTTATTATGAAATAGAAATAATTTATCTGAAGTACTGTTTTTTCAGTCCATGTGACTTAAGAAATAATGTCAATAGCTTGTTTTGTTCAAATTGAACAGAAACGTGTGATCAACTGACACAAGATCTCAGCGCTCGCCCAATAGTGTAAGATAAAGACATGACGAATTAAATTTAAAACAATAGAAAAACATATTCAAAGAGACAATTCAAGTCTAAAGTGAAAATAATAGGAGTACGGTAGTTATCTAGATGTCGAACGTCGAAAATACACGTAATATGTCAACACAATTGTAACATGTTACACAATTTCGAGAAAACTGTTTATGAACAAATTGGCACCGAATCTTTCGATTTCTTCGATATAGGTCAATCGTTTTACGCAAAATTCAACAGCCTGGGGCACTTCCAGTTCGAGAAATGCAAGCAGTGCTCCATAATTGCTCTTCAAAGTGCGTGTAAGATCCAAATCAACACTTATTGGCCCTAGGTTGCTACTAAGTAGTTCTTCGAGAGATTTGCAACATTCGAGGAAACGGCCAATTCTTAAAATTCTTTCTGGAAGCGGCGACATTTCGAAAACGAGCCTGTAAGAGCAGAGTCTTTGCAAGGACAACTCATTGATCCCGGGTTGCCACTAAGTGGCCCTCCAGAACATCTGGCGAAGTCGCCTGTTCTTGAATTTCGTCCTAGAATGCTGCGATTTTTCTTAAATCGTTTTTTGTCTACTGATTAACCACGTAGAGCAGACATTTCTTGAAATTCATCGTTTATTGTATAGTAATATTATCAGCACCATTGCAAGGATTACCCATTGAACCCGAGCTACTCAGTAGTCATCCGAAAGTTTCGGAGCATTTCTTGCAGATCGTCCTGGAGATTTGTGACAATTTTACAAACCGATTATTGTGCAGTTCAAAAGTATTATTATTGCGACAACCACTAATGAAACACAGGTGGCCTTATACGTGGCCAATTCTCTCAATTCGGTGTACAATGCTGTGACTTTCCAAAAACTATTTTGTAGCAAAGATAAAGTATAATAATGGCAACGACAATTTGTCCAATAAACCTGTGAATATTCATAAATCGTTTATAATTGAAATCAGGAGTCACTTAGATAAGTTATGAGAAGTGGCCTGTTTTGAAACCGTCGTTTGTTGTAAAGAAGTGAGAGCAAAATGATTACAATCAGAACTCAATGATTCCGGGATTTTTCTATCCCTGTCTTTTTTCCCGGATCGGATTATCAAGAAATATTTTTCTGTTAATCTGGCTGTAATTTCTCAAAACCTTACATTGAACTCTCCCAGACTCGTTGTTCTGTAACTGGATGAACTCCCTAACTCGTTTCTTCATACCAATATCAAAACTTTACCGCTCGGCGTTCTTATATGATATCCAAACTTAATGGATAGTTCCTTCAATAACGAATGATAGGGATGATTGAGTTGCTAAAATTGCGGATGATCCAGGACTTGCAGAAAACCACTTAACGGGCATCCGGGGTCAATGAGTTTTCTATGCATTCAAATTGCATAAACAACCAATTTATAAATAGTCTTAGCCAGGGTTCTCACTTCGACAGTAGATCGGAGAGGTTAGCGCGGGTGTGAAAAATTAATTTTCAGTGCAAAAAGTAAACAAACTTTATCGCTGTTCTATTCTAAAATCCAAGATGGCATACTGCAACACCTGTTTGTATTCATCTTGATCATAGCTTTTCAAGAAAAAAATTTCAAGAATTTTTCTTTTCTGCGTAGGTCCTGAAGGACCATTTATTTGCCATCCGTGATGAATAAGAGGTTCTTGTATGGCTCTTGCTCTTACATTGTGAACCAATTTAAAAAACATCGAAGCTTTTTTAAATAAACTTCAAGAATCGGCCACTTCCATATATTCTAAAACTTCAAACGGACCACTTAGAGGTCATCCGAGGAGAACCAGTGCACAATGGGGAAAAAAATTGTCCATAACGCCAATAAATTCAATATATCGGTTCGGTATGGGCGGATTGCGCTGAAATTTTGACTCAAATCGTAGATCGTGCAAATGTGGTTAATCCACTGCACGAAGCTGCAAGACTTCGTTTTACCTCAATGCCCCATATTTGTTATGTAATTCGTCAAGTTCAGAGTAACAAATAATCAACAAAACATAACACATTTGACCTCCAATTTTGCCCAAAATCGTGTTATTTGAGCTCTGTCTTCTGCGCGATGTTAGGATTTGAGTACTTGGTGATTTTACCCCGCGTTTCCATAGTCCTCAAATTGTTTATTAATAACCTCACATTACTATTCTGATCTATAATCTTGCAGGGAATCGAGGGGAGTTATTTTCTAACTATTACCCAAAAGACCAAGATCTTTCGGAAAGCATGACAAATAAGAGGCATTACGGCTAAACGAGGTCTTGCTTCGTGCAGTGGACTTAACGACCATTGCACGTTTCCCAGAAAGATCTACGATTCGTATAAAAATTTCGGCACAATCCGCCCATACCGAATCGAGATATTGAATTTATTTGCGTTATGAACATATTTTTTCTATTGGGCGGTGGTCTTTGTGTTGGTTTTGCTTTGGCACTGCTACAACAAACGGCTTAGGAAAAAGCAGCAGCTTTCTGAAACGAATTACAGTGAACTCTCCCTTACTCGATATTGAAGGGACCATCGAGTTAGGGAGGTATCGAGATATGGAACACATTTATATTTTTTCCCAAAATATCAAATACTGAGCATGTAGGTAGATGGCTTAAGGTCATATTTGGCCGAATGCCATTTGGCCGAAAGGGTCATTTTTGAAAGAAAAGGTCATTTGGCCGAACTCCATTTGGCCTAATAGTTATACAGTCAAACAGAGCACAGTAGCCCTGAAAATATGTTTTAATATAGAATAATGTGCTTCCATGAGTCGATATCGAATCGATTCATGGAGGATTAACTGTAATTGTTTCCTTATTAAGTGAATGGAGATTTCCGAAGTGAACAGTTAAAAGTGGAGAAATGGGATTTTCTAAGTGAGTAAAGGCTAGTGAGATGTAGCAGTGTGCAGTAGCGAACGAGAAGGGAGTAGTGGAAAATGAGAAATGAGAAGTCATATGTGAGATGTGAGATGGGGTAGTTGCGAAGTGAAAAGTGGGAATTAATAGTGAGGAAAACAAGAAAAGGTGAGAAGTGAGGAATGATAACTGGGATTTGAGAAACTATGTGCTGAGAAGTGAGAAGTTAGTGAGATATAAGACGAAAGCAGAAGAAAAAACATTAAGTAAAAAGGAAGAAGAAAAAGGGACGAAGGAGAAAGGAATAAGGAAGATAGAAGGAGAAAAAAAATTGCAAACGGGAGAGTGTAGATGGCAGAGGGGAGAAGAAATAAGGAAAAGGGCGATGGAATAAGGAAGAAAGTAGTTAGAAGAGGGAATAAGGAAAAATAAATAAAGTAATAGGTAAAACAGAAGGAAAAAAGAAGCAAAAAGAGGAACAAAGGAAATTGGAAAAATAAGAATTATTCACTTATCGCCTAACACTAAACACTTCTCACTTCTATTTTCTAAATTTTCACTTCTCACTTCTCACTTCTTACTTCTCACATCTTACTTCTCACTTCTTCTACTTACTTCTCACTTCTCGCTTCGAATTTCACTTTTCTCAGTTTTCACTTCTCACTTTTCACTATTCTCTTCTCACTTATCACTTAGCACTTATTGCTACTCACTCAGAGAAGGACGAAAAAAGGAGAAAGAAGGAAGAAAGCGGAAGAAAGTAGAAAGAAAAGGGAAGAATAAAGAAGGAATAAGGGAAAAGATAAAGGAACAGGAAAATGGAAGATAATAGAAGGAAGAGTGAACAAAGAGGAAGAAAGCTCACTTAGTACTTCTCACTTTTTAGTTTCTTTTAGTTTCTTTTTACTTTCCACTTCTAGCTTCTCACTCCATCTACTTACTTCTTACTTCTCACTATCTTCTTCTCACTTTTCACTTCTCGCTTCCAATTTCTCATTTCTCACATCTCACTGCTCACTACTCACTTCTCACTTAGCACTTCTCAATTCCCATTTCTCACTTCTTATTTTTCACTTCTCACTTATTACTTCATACTTTTCACTTTTCACTTTTTGCTTTTTGCTTTGTTTTCCACTTTTAAATTTGCAGTTTCAAACCCCAACTTCTCACTTCTCATTACTCACAATCTAAGTTTATTTTTAACTATTCGGCCAAGCGGCATTCGGCCTAACGGAATTCGAGCAAACATCCCGAGACTGTGAACATATATTATGCATGTGTACCGTTTCTGACAACATCGAGTTAGCGAGGTGAAAATGCATTGGAAAATTACTTTGTTTTTAAAGAATATCGAGTAAGGGAATGCAGTATGCTAGATTCAATGGAATTTGAATTCCATCGAGTAGGGGAAAATATTTACTTACAGAACATCGAGTTAGTGAGCGTTCACTGTATACACACTAGGAGGAGGCCATCAGAGGGCAATGAATGGTGTTTGCATTGGTTGTGCTCTGACATTGCTACCACAAATGATTAAGCAAAAGTCGCAGCTTTCTGGGACAAATTACAAAAATTGACCACTTTCACCGAATGTTCCGGAACTTCCGGAGAATCATTGGGAGGACATTTGGGATGCTTGCATTGGTTATGCTCCGACATTGGGACGCAGCTTTCTGGGACGATTAACAAATACCATTTCACTGGATGTTCCGGATCTCCCGGAGGATCACTAGATGGCCACCAGGGGTTAATGAGTGGTGCTTGCTTTGATTTTGCTTTGGCATTACTACAACAAACGTTTTAGAAAAAAAAAATCGTATCTTTCTGGGACGATTTACAAGCTCCAAGCTCCAAACAATTCTCCGGAGCTTCCGGTGAACCATTTTGAGGTTAACTGGAAGGTATCAGTGATGCTTGCGTTGGTATTGTTTCGACATTGTTACCACAAACGGTTTAGACAAATTTCAGTTTTCATCCACTTCACTGGATGTTCCGGAACTCCCGAAGGACTACCAGGTGGCCACCAGGGATCAAGCAAGCGTCACTCTTTCATTATTTTTTCACTCTACATATATTTTGATTACAAAATATGATAAAAATTTAGATCGAGATTCGAGGCTTCTTTTGACTTGTGTGAAAAATATTGGCAATTTAATTCCGCAACCATGAACTTTATCGTGCTCGAGTAACTATGATTATTAAAATGAACCATCCCTCGCTATAACTTGATATTTATTTTACAAAAGAACAGCCCATTGTATACCACCTATTTTCTATATAATCTAACAAATCTGTTTCTCTTTTCTACTTTCAGGTAAGCACTGGAATCGATCAAAACATCGCCGTACGATTGCGCTAAATTGACAAACAGGGTCAATAAAAACGTTTTATTTCAATTGTTATTTTTGCCATCTAACCTATCTAGATATATGCATCTAATCACGTCATTGAACCACCTACCCTTCCGTTCAGCCTTGAGAGGGTTCACAGTCAATTCAATTAGCTGTCTCGCTATTTGCTCCTCTTAAATAGAATAATAACTGACTTTATGACATTACAAAGCGCTTATTGAAAAAAAAATAAGAGCGGATACTCTTCAGACTTTGGATTTTTTCTCGACTCTTGTCTCCAGCAGGCACCATTTGTTCCCTGTCACCAAAGCACATTTACCGCACGCATTTATTACGTACATTCAACCATACTACTCCCTCAACGGCATCGAGGAATAAATCAACCACGCGTGCATAAAAATAGCTCACACTTGACATCTTCCAGACTGTCAGACACACGGAAAGCGAAGACCGACCCTTCTTCGAGCTATAATGTGTAGACTGCACCGACATTATTGCACTTACAAAGTTGCAACCCAATGAACCGCGCGCATCTAAACGAGAGCAGAGAAGGTGTCAGTAACATATCGTTGACGATCTTGATCTAAGAGGGAGTGCATTATCTCGTTCAACGTTTTTTCAAAGCGACATATATGCGACAGAAATTTTGAAGCAAGAAAATGTTTAGTAATGAAAATAATGATGATGCATCTTCAAGTTGTGGGTGCTTTGTCTTCGAAATCGCATTCAATGAGTAGGGGTAACGGCTCAAACCTTGGCCCATTATGCTACGGTTGAGCACAATTATCGTTATAAATCTTCATATATTGCGTTTCCAACCAGAATTATTCCACCAGCCGGCTTGCTTACATTTGGTTTTGACGCCAAACAGCAAAAAACGACGATGAATGTCCGCAATATCTCATTAAAACCAGCGAAAGTCTCGAGAGAAATGGACAAAATGTCGGCATCCTTGTCCCTATCAAGTGGATAATTTTTCAGCCCACTTGGGACGAGTGATTGTTGATTTCGAACATACGAGAGATAAAGATGGGTTGCTGTTTACAGTACCAGTCATTTTGCTTGCGTTGAATAAAGGCAGCATGCAAACAAACGGAGAAAATCAAATCATCTCATTGAGCGTGAATTCTAATTGATTGCATGTAAAATACTACAACATTGATTGTGAGAGTGCGTTTCAGATTCCCCCAATAGCACGCTTACCAAGGACATGCTAACGAAAATACTATTATATGAATCATTTATTTCCCAAATATTTACCATACTTGCAAGTGAAGAAGTTTAGAAAAATGAAAACTGTATTAAAAACTGCAATTGCAAAAAGGCTACATGTTCTAGCCCTCATGTTGTGCCTTCAAACAAATTGCATACGTTAATTATTGGCTGCCGCATAATATTGAGATTTACTGCTAGTTGAAACCATGGCAGTTGTGTTGCTCTCGCTCTCGCGATACTCTCAAAGAAACTTTTTTCCAAAACGTAAACAATGCTGTAGGTGGGGATGATGCATAACGCACTACTGAAGAAAGCCAATTGTAAAACTTATTCATGGCAATTCATTGCATTGTACTGTGCATAAACAGTTATAACTGTGCCAACTACCTGAAATTACTACACAATTATTAATAAATACAATTATTGGATGCTTGTTTTAACTCTGCCTGCATTGAAGTTTCCAGATTGGTACGTGCGTTTGATTCCACTCCTCTCTATATCGATCAGATGTTGTGAATCCTTTCAAAACTCTCACGTGTTTCGACTTCCGAGTTGAGAGAATACTTTTTCGGTATCATTTCACAGATCAAAATACTTTTTGCAAGCAATAATAAATCTAAATTATGATGAAGGTATTTGTCAAGTAATTTGACTTGAAATTATTCCCATGAAATGATGTTAAAAGTTTATCTAATGACACATACGATCCATTGTATCTTTCCATTATTAAATGAGAAATGGATTCGTGCGAAAGATGATAAAACTAAATATTTTTACACTAATTGAATAATTTATTTGCGAAATTATGAAGAAAATGGTGTATCGAACCACGAAAGGTTGATGCTTGAATCGTGTTTGGAGGCCGTAAGGTAGGCAATTATTTTTGGTATGTTCTGCGAATGAAAGCGATTATATCGTGATTCGAGAAAAGCATCATGAAGGCCCATTTACAAACTACATGACGTTTTAGGTTGTGGGAAGGTACTTGTCTGAGCGCTAAGGACTTTTAAAATTTCAGGACCCTACCATACATGAAGCAATACTAGAGGCTTGGTGTGGGTTGAGCTTAGCGTTATGTAATTTGCGAATGAAATTTAACCGCTGAGTGGATTAACCTGTTTTTACAAAAATTCTTAGTAACCTAATCGCAAGCATCGGATATTCTATCTGCAGCATTCGATTATTTTCTCCAGTACGGGTTATTGGTGAGAAAGTTTTGATTTTAGAGTTTCACCTATACTAATGTAGTGCTACAAATCGAAAGCGCATGCCACCATTTGGCTACAGGTGCCCCCAGTATTGTCCTAAAAAGTTTTGGTTAATTATGTCGCTATATTAATGGAAATTGTGAAATAAAAATGGTAGCTGACATAGTGTGGTTGTTATCCATTCATCTGATGTGCGAAAGCAGGTATGTTCATTCAGAAAACTCTTTTATTGGGCAAAAGAAAAACTCTAGCACAGCCAGCCTGCATAAGTCAACAAAACATGGCTGCTAAAAAACCGAGTCAAAGTGATTTTTCACGCAAGATAATTGCTTTTAATAGTTTAAGAAGTGTATAAATCTAGAGTTATGAAGCAGATATATGTTTGATACACTTTCAAAGAATATATCCCTACAAATCGACGTATATATCGCTGAAATATTGCTTAATTTGCGTGATGAGCCAATGTCACATCCATGGCCAACAATACCGCCGGTTACCTTATAAGAAACAAGATGTATTTTTAATCGTGATCAATCCAGATTTTTTATGTGAAATATGACACCACTTGGGACATTCTTGATGGAGTTTCCATATGCTTGTGACTACAGAAATTTTATATTCTAGCAAGCGCGTGGCTGAAGAGTAATTATTTATAATGTGGTAACGATTAGTCAGTGGGAACTTTCGTGCTTCCCCTTCAGGCTTCACACTTACTAAACGCTAGAGAATCATTTTAGAGAAAGCTCTTACATAACTATCAATAAAGTCTCTCATACTGTCATTCAGTGTAAGTAAGGGGCCATACACTAATTACGTAAGCAGTTTTTCTGGGTTTTTCAAGCCCCCCTCCCCCAATGTAAGATTTTTCCCATACAAACAAATTTTTATTTTTATGCAGAGTAAGAAAATGGCCGACCCCCCCCTCCCCCCATAAGTGCTTACGTAATTAGTGTACGGCCCCTAACCATCAACACGAAGAACAAAGAATTCCGTGACTGCAAGTTATAGACCGGAATTTTGTAACGTTACTGTTCCTCGGAATAATGTTCAGGAAGAACAGCAGTGGAAGTGGGGTAGGTGATTAATATTGAAAACAAAGGAGTTTACTGTTGTTGTACTACAACGTGCACGGGGTAATAAAACCAACAACGTATATATGCATAATATGATTATGAATAGAAGAAAAACGAATTGATTGCGTCGCATATGCATAAGCAACGTTCGATTATGTGATGAAGCGTATGCAATAAGTGACCAAGAAATTTTACCAATTTTTGAAAATTGTTCGAAATGAATTAAATATTTCAAGATCTTGTACACCCAACGAGCCAGCGGATGCCAAATGTTCTTCGTCATAACAATTTCAATAACTTTGAATTTATGCAAACAAGACGTGCATGCTTTTCATTGTTGCCTTTCTTGTATACAAAGTATATGTAAAGGCTATAGGATCCTTCTTTGTACAAATGTATAAATTTAATTTCAAAACCTCCCGTGCTCCCGTGGTGAGAGGCAGTTAGAGTTCTCAGCATCTTTCTTAACCTTCCGGGACTCGCTTAGTCCTGGACCGCTCACGCAGTCCCGCTTTTGTTGTGAACGAGAAGCGAGCTTTTATCGAAGGTGTTGTACTTTTAACAACGGTGCGAGTCCCCGAAGGTTAAGTAGGACTCCAACTAATCATCTTTCTCCTTTCTTAGCATTCGCAAGGACGTGATCAGGACAGATCCCGACTATTGGCGAGTGCCTTCCAACGTATGGAAGTGATGCTACTGAAATACGATAGTCTAGTCGTGTATCACCATCAAATTTGTGTGAATTGCTCAATGCTAATAAAAAAGAAGATTTTTTTCGTGTACTGATCCGTCGAGCTTCGTCTTGTTCCAATTTCTGGTAGAATTTAAAGAAAGATTTCTGGAAAAGTTTATAGAAATGGAAGCTTTTTTTCTTTCAGTTTTTATTAAGGTTATTTTTAATTTTAAACTAGTTCACCACCTCGCAGTGGAAGCGAAGGAAATTCTAGTTAAAATGCAGCGTTGAGTCATGAGAAAATAACAAAACATCGATATTTGGTGACATCAGTTCTACTGCTAGAACGCATCATCGACTTTTTTCATAAATTTCGGTATAATGATGTGTGATATCGCTCAGAGTCTCCAATTAGACTTGCGTGCAAAGGCGTAGGATTGACAATCCGGAGATAGCGAGTTCGATTCTCGGTCCGGTCTAGGATGTTTTCGGATAGGAAACATTCTCGACTCCCTGGACATAGTGTATCCATTGTACTTGCCACACAAGATACATACTCATGCAATGGCGGGCATAGAAAAGCTTTCAATAAATAACTGAGGAAATGCTAATAGAATACAAAAAGCTGTGGTAGAGTCGACTGTAACATTCAATCATAAATTGTGAGTAACACGGCTACGCCGTCTTATCTAATTGAAACGAATTTTATTTATCGTTCGACGTTTCGACGCGGGATTATTGTCTTCTGATTCTGAACTATCGCCAATTGACAGTTCTTTTATGAAAGTGACAGCTTCGGGTTTGCGGGCCTGTTCAGCGGTTGTAAACAAGTGCAGTCTCGGCAGTGTCTTTTGACCAGGGAATCAATACACGGCATACAAAAACAAGGCACTATCGATACGTACGTAAACATCAATTTTCACTGTAAACAATTGACGTCACTGCTATCGCTGCTAGGGACGAAGCAAGCCAACGCTCTACGATTGAGTTTTGCCTTCTTTTGCACTCGTTCGTACTGCGATAAACGAACACGAATGAAAAGTAAAACGTTTCAAATTCAAACATTATTTCAAGACAAAATTTTCAAAACGACTTATCTGCTTTTGTAAACAAAAATTCGAACGTCGATTTGACGAATCTGACAGCACTCCCACGCAAACCAACACTATCAATAGGTAGATGAAGGTTTCGGCTACCTGTTGATGGCTATGGTTTGCGTCGAAGTGCTATCAGATTCGTCAAATCGACGTTTGAATCTTTGTTTACAAAAGCAGATATGTCGTTTTGTAAATTTTGTCTTGATTTTATGTTCGGACCTAACAGTATGTTCACGCAGAATCATACCAAAACAAAAAAGTAAATAATAGGGCCGCCGCGAAACGAAAAATACCTTATGGACTTAACCACGAGCGTCTTCTTTTTTCACGATTCTTCTTCTTTTCGCTCAAAAAAATGACATCCGCTGCGGGCCGATGAATATTTGAGTGAATTCGGAGCTTTTAGTTCACCGGATGTTCACGTAAATGTTCATTTTTTGTAAACTTTGCCCTCAGATGAGGTTTTCTTCTTACTGAAAATTGACGCGTGACGTCATCGTGGTTTAGTCCATAGAGGTTGCTGCCGTTTACTCATCCTTTATGATTAGTTATTTTAGAGCGTCTTAGGGGAAATGCTACAAGGTTAAAAGACTATTATTCTTCCATTTACTTCCACTATTAACTTTTTTATGTATCAACATAAAAAAGTTAATAGTGGAAGTAAATGGAAGAATAATAGTCTTTCATCCTTTATACTTTATATTTTTAGTTATGTGCTGGTTAAAAAATTCCCGATGGCAGCATTCGTTTTAATTTTCCTTGGTGTTTTCAAAGTGTCTGGTTAAAAGGTATTTCGATCATTGTATCAGAACGCAATGACCTATCTAATTTAATTCAAACGGCAAAAAAATAGAATTCTATTATGACTTTTTTGGCTGAAACCAATTATTTAAAATTTCTTTATGATTCATCTGATCTTTTCGGTATTTCCAAAATACCTGTCGAGAATGAGAATATATTTTGAAGAACTCGATGAATTTTCTGTGGATTTCAGAAATAATTTTCAGTGAAAATTCGTTTTAAAAAATTAATTCGTGTAAAATAGGGAGAATTAACCATGAAAATTTTGAAGAATTTTTCATGAAAGTTCAAGAGAATTTAAATTAAAAATTCTTCTTAAATTATCTTGGAAATTTATAACAATTTCAGTATGGCCAAATAAAGGGATTCCCCCAAAATTGAAATGGGAAATTCATCTTTATTTCCACAAACAAATTTCTAAGCTCTTGCGGAAAAATCATCTAAACTCCCACAAAGAATTCGTTTTCATTTCCACGAGAAATTTGTCTTGAATTTTTGTGGGATGTGCTCTGGATTTGTATTTGAAATTTTTGGGATGTCTTTTCGGATTTTCCATGTAGGGGGAATGGCGGCTTTGGCAGGTTTTGCTCTATTATTGTCAGGGGGGTTTTTTATGACTGATTATGCATATCAAAGAATATTGTAGCAAAAATTTTATAAAATTTGGTCGACATAAACCCCCCTGACAATAACAGAACAAAACCTGCCAAAGCCGTATTTTCCCCTATCACATTTTACGGAAAGTTCTAAATTTCAACACGAAATTATTTTCAATTTTCTCAGAAAATTTTCTTCAGTTTCCATAGAAAATTCTTACGAATGTTGACAAGAAATTGAAATTGTTCTAGTTTCAAATGGATATTTTTCAGAATAGCCACGGTAAATTATTTTTAATTTGCACAGGAAAATCTTTTGAAAAAAATATTAGAGGAATTTCATAAACAAATCCGCTAGAGTTTTTATTAAAGAAACACGTTACACTTTCTTGTTGAATTCTTCCTTGAATTTCTTTGGTATTTTTTCAAAAAATATCTTTGGGCACTCTTCCAGTATTTTAACTGGAAATCCCTCTATGAATTTCTCCAGTAAATCCATCTCTGGAATTCTTTTTGAAATTCCCCTTGAAGTTCCTCCAGGAATTCGTCCAGCAATTCCCTCAGAGATTTTTAAGAAAATTTCTCCAGAATTTCCTTTGGAAGTACATCTAGAAACTCCTCCATAAGTTCGTCCAGAAATTTCTCCGTAGGATCCTTCAAGAATTCCGTCGGAAAGTCCTACAGTCGTTCCTCCAAAAGTTCCTTAGTTTGTTTCTTTCACGACATTCTCCAGTAGTTCTTCAGGGAATTCCTCTCGAAGGCAGGCATTCGTTCGGAATTTCCCAAGAATCCTTTCGAATCTTCGGAAGGTTCTCCAGGAATTCCTCTTGATGATGTTCCAAGAATGTTGCCGAAAGATTCTCCAATAGTTCCTCTGGAATAATACTCTGGAATTTCTCTGATATTTCCTCCAGGAATTCTTTCGGAAATTCCTGCAGCAATACCTCAGGAAGTTCAGCCAAAAAATTATCCAGAAATTCCTTCGAAAGTTTCTTCAGAAATTTCTTCAGAAACTACACTGCAAACTCTTTCAGTAATTGCTCAGAAAATCCTTCAGAAATTCCTCCTGTAATTCCTCCGGAAGTTCCATTAGCATTTCACCCGGAAGCTCCTCTAGAAATTTATCTGGAAGTTTCTTCCGAAAATCTTTTGGATGTTCCAACAGCAATTCCTCCGGAAATTCCTTCAGGAGTTCCATTAGGAAGTCTCCGAAAATTTCATCAGGAATTTATCCTGAAGTTTCTCCAGAAATTCTTCCGGAATTTTTTTCAAAAAATCTTGTGGAAGCTTCTTCAGGCGTTCAGGTATATATATTCCGAATCTCTTCAGGCAATTCTTTAAAAGTAAATTCAGAGGAATTCCACAAAGAAATTCAGTTAGAAAAATCCGTTGGAATTATATTTAAAGACTGATTAAAAAATCCAAGGGAAAGTGATTGTCCTTACTCATGAAGATTTAAAGAATATTTTTTTGAATTCTAACAATTTGAGTGTTAAAAAATAAAAGATATTATGATTTCAGTTGAAAATCGAATTTCGAAGTCGCGAAAACCGATTTTATTCGCGTTCAACTTATAGCGCATCATTGCGCAACTGGTACACATTATTCGCAACCAGATGCGCTATACAGCGCACCAGATGCGCAGTGATGAAACTTGCGACTAATAGGAGAAAAATTGATTGTCGTGAGTTCAAAAATTCGGTTTTGAGCTGCACATATAATACATAAAACAAGGAGATGATTGAAATTATAAACTTATTGGATTTTGAATTTTTTTCACTGATAATCATAATTTTGATATTGAAGATATTTGAAGACATTTTTACTCGACTGTGAAGATATTTGCAAATATCCTCTGGCATCCCTGTACCGCTCGCGGAAAAATGGATAGCAATCACGTAATTTTTGAACTGTCAATTTCTTTACGAGCCTACCTTGATTCTGTATATACCGTGATACAGAGAGAAATGGAAAAACACTCACTTATCATCTGCATTTAACTGATGGTGATATTTTAATTCGTAGATTACTCGACGTATTTCGAGATTTCCAATATTACTCTCCACTTTTACATTTTTCAATTTATTGCGTTCAGTATATCAGTGAATAGCTTATCGGTCCATCAGCAATCAGCGTACCAGAAATCGCCGTTGTACGCATAATTAGATCATATTAGGTTCACTCTCAGGCGTTCTACCCACATCCATTCCAATCACCAAGCACTAACTCTGTTCCCGCTTGGCCGATAACCATGAGCTGATAAACGACCTATCGAGTCTAGCTTCTGTCGGCACGTTCAACCAGAATCTGCCGTCCGGCTATGGCAGCTGTCCAGTCGTGGCAGTCAGTGCAACAAAGATGCTCTAAATTTGTTCTTCAATTTCCAGCGGGCACCTCCCTCGCGATGGAGTGAACTTTGTGGAACTAATGGGCCAAGCAGCGCAAACCCCATCAATTTTGATCTCGCTGATGCTGATGGTCTTGGACTCGAATTTCAGAGCAACGGAATGTGCGCTACATTGCAGGTCTTGTGTTTCGCTTTTGCGGGAAATTAAATTCATAAATTACTAGTTCCGCTCCCGGACGAACCCTTCCCCACACGACGGATAACTCGCAGTCCTTCCACCCACGCAACCGGACCAACATCGTCCGGAACCCCTCCTTCAATCATTATGGAACTCTCGACGGCATGTAGACAAGCGTGACTTCTGGTCGGTCGGTCAGCTTTTACAATCCGACCGTTTCATCGTTAGCTTTTCCACTGCCACGTTATTGGATGGCAAGTAATCTTCCTCCGTTCTTGTAGTCGTAGCCTTCGCGCTTACAATCATGCGCTAATTACGGGTTGTAATTCAATTACAAAACAGTTATATTTTTTCCATCAACAGCATCATCATTATTATCATCATTTCGTGTCGCTTCAAGTGATCGTCAAGAGAAATTGAACTCGGGTGCCTTCTATCTGGTCAAACCTACGACGGGTTGTTTTGCCGTTGCATTGCAGCAGCGGTAATTGGGATGGTAGGTCTTGCGACCATCATTGTGGCTTTTTTGATTTGCGAACTAACAAATGAAGTAGTACATAGTACAAAGTGTAGTACCTCTGAATCTTTTAACTCAAACTTTAAATATAATTCGAATTCCAAACAGTATACTTATAAGAACCTAATCTCTTATTTTCTATAGAAATATATAGGTTTCTGTATTCAAAGAAAATAAGCTCTATTTATCCGAAAATTACATTCTAGGCACGATTTTTCGAAATGCGAGTCTCGTTCGCAACGCGGTGGTTGACGACGAAATTCCGAGTATAAATAACTTCCAGTGTGCCAATTTTCGTAAACAATTTTCCCTTAAAATAACGGCTGTAAATGAACGATACTCAATTACTCGAAGTAAACAAATGCTTTGGGAGTTCCCACCATCCGTATCATCATCGTAGCCTTCATCGAAGAATAACCCACTTCTTTCGCCCTATATTGGAGAATATGTACAATCGCCGCACAATTGCCACTGCTTCGATTCGATGTAATTGTCAAGCCTTACGGGATTGTAAATTGCCTCAAGAGAGTTGATAAATATTTATTCTTTACCGTTCGTGTTGCCCCTTTTGTACACCAAGAGCCATCGACATCGGCATCGTTTGCGTCGTCGTCTTTTATTTTGTTTGTGACCTATCTGTGCCTCTTGAGAATATGGATAATGTTATGCGTTATTTAGTCATTTTTTATTGTTGTTCAAAATTTAAGAAAGTTTGTAGGAGTTGTCCGCTCTCGTTGCTCATATGAAATTATGGCTCACTAACCTGACTCAACAGCAAGCATATTAGATCATTTATTTATCAATCGTAAACGATTGCTCACTTCCCATGAGACGAGTTAATACTTTTCTTTTCAATTGAAAAGTTCCAATCCATTTTAAACCAATAACCTTCACATAATAAGCTCATAAAATATTTATTTTTGTTATTCAGAATTATATTCCTAATAATAGTGACACCAGCAGAAATATCTCAAGGAGAATCTTTGGTCTGATCATTAATGAAATGTGCAATTGGGACGTTCGAAAAATTGTTACGATGTATGGTGAAATTTACAAAGCTGGTAAAGAGTCATGCAAAAGGGCAAAACCAAATCGGCTGAAACGTTACGAAAAATAATATCCCATCGACCAGATAATTTAGCCTGAAATATCGAAAAGGAGACCAATATCGCCATTTGTTGCGGCTTTCTGCCCTTCGGCACCTTCATGTTTTTAATATTTTTTTTGCGATTCCTATACAGTTACAGTTAGTTTTATGGAATCGAAAGACTCGCTGTTTGATGGAGGTTAGAAAATATAATAATACAGTAGGAGTGAAAGGGAAATTAGGGTGCTTAATTAATTTCAATGGAGTTTAACAAAAGACAACAAGAGGAATACATTTTTAAGGGATTACGACAGCGAAAAAGGTGGGTGGATAATGATTACAATCTAACATCAGCAACATTCAAAATTTGATGGACACAGGACATGTATTCGAGATCAAGACCCGACAACACTTCCCTAATAGACTTTGGTTGCCTTTCTCGGACCCGGAGATGTTCAGTTAGCGTAGATCTGGGGCTGTGACAACTTAGGAGTCTATAGCAAAAAGACAAGTCGACAAGTCGAGATCAAAATATGGTTCTACTTCCACTAACTATGATGTCAGACTTTGCGCGAATTGTTTGTTCTGACTGCAACAGCGTTTTACTTCCTTTTCAGAGACGAATACCTTTGACGGGACTCGTATGTGGCTGCTCTGGTTCTCGCAATACGATATTAGATATCGACGAAGTCGAGTCAAGTACGAGACTCTGAAGACGGCCTTACTGTTGAGGTCGAAATACGTATCTGTCAAAGGTACAATAAAGTAGTGGAATTAAATGGAATAGTACAAACTCGTCTTATGACAAGCATTTAAATTTGTTTTTTCAACTCAAAAACAAACACATTCATTGCGTGAATAATTTCTTATTTCTACTGCGTTACAATACACAGTCGACGATACGAGTTATTAATAGGTTTTCTTACTTTTTAATTATCATTTCTCATACTACGGGAAGATCCATTAATTACGTAACGCAAAAATTGTCTATCCTTTGTCACGCTTTTTGTATGAAGCATCTAAAATTTTTGTATGGATTGTCACACACTGTTGATAATTTTCTATGGTATTTGAAATAATGTCTTTCCTCAAAAGTTCATGAAGATTGGATGAAAATTGCACTTTGTGGCTTTTTGCATCAGGTCGATCCAATAGCAAATCAAAGTTGTTTTTTTGCCTTTCTCGTATACAAAGTATACGTACAGACTATATGTTCGCTCCAAAAACGTACTTTTTATAGGAGCCCCGGAGACCCATAGTGTTATATACCGATCGACTCAGCTCGACGAATTGAAGTGATGTCTGTGTGTGTGAGTGTGTATGTGTGTGCGCAAAATATTTTCACTAAATTGGTAGGCACTTATCCTTAACCGATTTGCTTGCATTCGACGCGGAATCCTGTTCCATTGTTTCGTAGTGAAAATTGGCCCAATCGGACTATGAGCTTCATAGTTATGGCCAAATTATATTTCTTCTCAAGAAAAAAATCTCACTCACTTTTTAGGCTCTTATCCTTTTTTTGAATCATTCTTTAAGATACCATCAGCGTTAAGAGATTCTCACAATCTTATATGTGGTACAAGTGAGACCATTGCACTATGGTCCAGGTTCCAGGATACAGATTTACGCGGAAAGATGCATTTTGCGCCAAAACTATATTTTTTAGAAAACAGTGTTGTTCTACAAAATTGTTCGAAATAGGAAGGTCATCATTATGGTGCTATCAAAAAATAAGGTGGCCCATATATAAAAAAACCAGATCAATCCACCTAGCGTTGGTGATGCCTTTCTCGCGCATTAAAAAAATAATAAAAACTCATGAGAAAGGTCGAAATAACACTTTAGGGAGATAGGTGTTACTTTTTTCATCAATTCCTATCCATTTGCGGTCATTTGAATGCATTGCTGCAATCGTTGAAATATTTTTTTTTAGTTTTTGTTTTTTTCCCTTGCACAATGGTCGGATTCGTCAAATTTCACGACATAAATCGATAACTCGAAAACCATCAGTGGCCCTTCAGTGAAACCACCGAAATCGGACAAAATTAAAAAGTGAGTTTATTTATTTTTGAAAAAGAATGATTCTACCAAATATTGCGAAAATCAGAGATATGGTATATGTGTTTCCCATGGAATAGCTGATTTTTCATACAAAAACTAATATGATTTTCAAAATTTTTTTTTTTTAAACAAAATGGACAAATGAAATACCATGGATTTGATGCAATGTAAACTTTCAGATGACGATTGAAATTTTTGCTAATATTTGCTACTAACTGCAGTAGAATGCTCAGAAAAATATCACTTTTTCATGAAAAAACGCTTATAATATGCTTGAAAATGAAGCTATCAACCATCTTATGTAACCAAAAGATGCGCCATTCAAAGACCGTAAACGACAGTTTTTGAAAATATTCTGAATTGATGAAAGTGGAAGCTAAAAACATTTTTTTCGGGACCACCCTATCTAAATTTAGCAATTTTGTCATAAAACATTACCTATATGAGATAAAATAAATGTTTATTAAGCAAAAATGCTTAGAATTAAATTCTCTACAACTTTGTAGAATTATACACCTGTGTTCAGAATAATAGCAGCGGAAGCCGTTTTTCATACAAAATGGTCAACTTTGGCAAGCTGTAACTTTGCACCCCGATGACCGATTGAGCTGAAATTTTGGCAGTGAACTACAAATATGATGAATTTTACACATACTAAGTATCATTTTTTTTCGAATGACGCGTTCAAAAATTACGCACTAGGTCAAATTGTTCAAAAAAATAGCAGTTTTTATTTTTGATATATTGGCCAATTCAAATGTCAAATTCAACAATTTATATTTTTTTAATTATAAACTTAGTGTCTCGCAGCACCTGAGTTCAAATTGATAACATTCCAATTCAATGTTTTCCTGATATTTCCAAAACAAAAACTGCTATTATTTTGAACAATTTGACCTAGTGCGTAATTTTCGAACGAGTCATTCGAAAAACATAATACTTGAAATGCGTAAAATTCATCATGAAAAACAAGTTCACTGCCAAAATTTCAGCTCAATCGGTCATCGGAGTGCAAAGTTACAGCTTGCCAAAGTTGGCCATTTTGTATGAAAAACGGCTTCCGCTGCTATTAGGGTATCCAATCATGGTTTGAACCAAATGGCGGGCTTCAGATGAGCCGTTAAAATAAAATTGATTTATTTCATTAAAGGGACATGTTAGAACTGCGATTTCTAGTTTGTATGAAAGCTTAGTTCATTATCTTTCTAAAAACATCCTGGGTGCACATATTTATGCTTAGTTTCATTGAAAAAACTTAATAATTACATAACTTTGATTCGTACCATGGTTTGAACTACACTGTTCATGGTTTGAACTAAATTCGTACCATGGTTTGAACTACTGCAGCAGCTAGCAGCTCCTAAATATAATACTAATCACATGCATGAAACGCTGAGGAAATCTGTAGAAAAGCAAATTTGTTTTACTATTCATCTTCTCGCATTCGATTAGTAACTCGAAACGTTTGAAAATCGTATAAATTATCGATATGAAAATTGCGATTTTTTCATATTGGAAATGTAAACAAAATGCTCCAGCTGGGCGCATGCAGCGCTCCTAGCGGACAGCAGCAGAACATGACTGCATTTACAAGTTCAAACCATGGTACGAATTTAGTTCAAACCATGATCAGTTTTTACCTTGTATAAATGTTAATATTTTAACTATTTTAAACTGTTTCTCAATTGTATGATGACGTCAATCGATTACAGATGAAAATAGCGTTCTTTTGATATATTGATCTCACTCCTGTGTCATAAAATGCGTCCTTTACGAGTTTTTTGAAATTATGCCACTGGTGGGGGGGATTTGGCGCAAATTCAGGACGTTTTTAAGTCGCTTTATTTTATTACTTAAACAAAATGTAGGAATGTTTAAATAAACTCTATCACTTCCAGTATTCCTAAATATTCCATTCATACTGTTTTAGGTTCATTTCCTGCCAATGAGATGGTAATTTCTACTGATTTCAAAATGGTTCAAACCATGATACGCTTTTCACTAGTTCAAACCATGATTGGATACCCTATAAATTCCTTGCAAATAAATTTCCACGGCGTATAAAGGATTTCTGCAGCATTGAAACTCCGTAAAATTATACAGTCCCTTCCCGATTTTGGCAACACGACCGTATTTTAATGTTGCCAAAATGGGGATGTTGCCAAAAACGGGAAAAAATTTCATACAAAATTTCATTTTTTATGTTTGCGTGATTTAAGCTAAACACTTAGAATATGTACTAAAAAGTATGTGGAGTGTGTTTAATTGATGTACGTGCATCATAATTGACATTTTTGCAATGTTATTCATAACTCGGAGATTGTAGGGGAACGGTTACCCATTTCATCTCATAGCTCCTATTTCCATCCCATCAAAAACAAAGCAATGGAAAGGAATTTGGTTTGTTTATTATTTTTGTGATTTTTGTCAGCAGTGAGCACGCATGTTGACAAAAAGAAGCGACGAATTTGGTGCCGTATTTCTTTGTTTAGCGATGAGATGGATATATGTACAGTGAGATGGAGATCGGAACAGTTCCCCTAATTCAAACAAAATTGGAACAAACTTAAGAATGGTAATCAAACGGTAACGTAACTAATTAGCCGATTTCATAATACAAATTCAATAATAAATAATATTTGAAATTAACAATAGCGTTGGCCACGTCCTTACAACAAATTGTAGTGATAAAAAACATTCATATTGCAGTCCATTGAAGTACTGACTTCAATCTGATATCTCATATAAATTTAAGTCCACTAAAAATGCTTGTTTTTATCATAATTTACTATATAAATCAAAAAGCGATCCGCCGGATACAAGATGACTAAATGTGCTACAAGTTTCTGATTCTTATATAATGAATTTTGATGGAGGCAAACTTTCTTGTGGTCGGTGTGATTAAGGGTAAAGCTGTGTGCACAATTTTCGCTGACATTATGGAAAATAACAACGCATGGTATAAGTCGTTCCATTGTTTTAACAGCGTATCCAATGTAGTGTGGGTATGGGTTAACTACACTCGTCTCACTAAAATCAAATCCCTTTGCACTAGTCGGTCTCCTAGCACTCAACCCAGGAATAATTCAGGCGGCAATGATTGATCCATGAGCACTATGTGCACCTCGCACTACGAGTGATAGTGTGGCCAAGTGGAAGCTGGAAGACGGACAAACTGGTGCTCGCTGCAGGTCATCGCACTCCAGTTCTCCATGCACTACTTTCATTATTATAACTTTGAAAAGATGGAAGAATCCTACATCAGACTGAAGAGGGAAGCAAAGCAGATCGGACTAGTGATTAACACGTTGAAGACGAAGTAGACTCAAGAGAAGACAACGGCTATTCACCACGAGCTTGTATCAATGGCGACAAAATCAAGGTGGATGAAGAATTCGTGTACTTGGGCTCAGCAGATAAATTCGGAAACGCAACGTGGCAGGAAAGCGTACGTACTTTGGACTCCAAAAACACTCCGAACGAAAAGAGTTCGCCGCCATACCTAACAGACTCCCTCATTAAACCGGTGGCGGTAGTCACGAGATCTGGACGTCGTGGAGGACCAACGGGCACTTGGAGTAAAAATGGTTTTCCACAACGATCCGACAGGCACAAGAAGGCGAGGTGTGCAGCGATCAGGTAGAAGATGATTTACGGACCCTCCGTAGACTGCGTGACTGGTAACGTACAGCAGTGGACGGATACGACTGTTATGTACCGCAGAGGCCACTTCGGCCTTACGCTGAATAATAATAATTAAACCACATGTGACGCATCACTCGCCTATCGAAGCAGCTAGAATTACACCAGCGATCTCATGGGAACAAGCCAAGCCGTTTCCAATTTCAAAGATCTTAGGAAGCTCATAACTTACCCCGCGGCAGAGCATCAAGTTGGCTTAGATTAACCCGATTTTTTCTCATGATCTGATTTAAGTCAGTGCCTGCTCGAGAGCCTTACGGTTACATGTTACCATCAGGAAACTAGAAAAGCCAACAGTGTTCTGATATTATTCGCTGGACAAATTTGCGTCAATTTCAAACAATAAGACTCTTTGAAATAAAATTGTTGCTTATTTTCTATACGGAAATGCAACAGAAAGTCGGATAAAATGACAGTTTCTCGGCTGATACCAGAAAAGAGACGCATAATGAGCAGAACGACTTGATGGCGTATTTAGAAAATTGAATGTGCCAATCACTAGCAATTAAACCTACTGGGGTTCCTTATTCCTGGATCACTAATGCAGTATCGGTTGCATTGTGTTGTAAACAGCGGGCTTCGCTTAATATGTGTTGTAGTATGTACAACGGTGTGAGTCAGCCAATAAATACGACATTCTACGGTGGGCTCGTTAGATTAGGGTAGTGTGAATAGGGACATGGAAAACGTGAATAAAAAGAGCAGAAAAATTCCAATAGACATTGTTTGCAATGAGCGGTGATACGAGTGGTGGTTTATTATTTCAGTGAAAGTGCCCACCAAAGTGCCAAAGGGCCCATAATACGCATATAAACCTTAATGACATTCACTTTTGGTTTTGTTTATCCTATTACATATTAATAAGAAGATTTTAGCTCTAAAAAGCAATAAAAAAAATATTTTCCGGGTTGTTGCCAAAATCGGGAAGAAAATGTTGCCAAAAACGGGTGTTGCCAAAATCGGGGGTAGACAAAAACGGGTGTTGCCAAAATCGGGATGGGACTGTAAAGACATTTTTGGAGGAATTTTCTGGAGCGGTGACCACAAGAATGACTATAGAAAATCGATAAGAATGCCGCCTTAAATTTACGAAAGAGTTATAGCGATGATCACAGAAATTTCCTTAATATGTGGTCAAAAATAGAACCGGGAGCTTTTCCGCAGCAAGTCACCAATCAATTTCTGCAAGAATTTCGACTGCAAGAAAAGACGTTCAAAAAATTGTTATACAAAATTGACATTTAACGTGTATTTGCTTAGAATATAGATCTGGATCGCGCGGATTTGGCGCGGAATGGATTTCATGTCGCGTAGAAATGGCGCGGATTTGATTTTAGTCGGCGCGGATTTGGCACGGAAAACATTTCAGGATGGTTTTCGAGTTATCGATTTATGTCGTGAATTTTGACAAATCCGACCATTGTGCCTTGGTAAAAAAACAATGTTTTTTTAATAACTTTGGAACGCAATGACCAATTTTCAATAGCAATCCGCGTCGATCGCAACCTGTTGCGAGTAAATCGGATAATGCAAAGTTCCAAAAAATGTGGCTAACATTTTTGAACACATACACACATACCGACATCACCTCAATTCGTCGAGTTGAGTAGATTGCTATACACCACTATGGGTCTCCGAACCTTCTATCAAAAGTTCGGTTTGGAGTGATCCTAATGAAAACCTTTTTTTTTTTTTTTGCAAAAATCGTTTTGGTGTTACCGCAATAAACTTTCACCCTATGAATCAATATGGTCGGAACTGAGGTATGATATAATTCAAGTTATATCTAAGCTCTGGTCAAATTTTCAGCAAAATTGGTTCAGACGCAACCGAGATCTAGATCTCCAAAGTTGACCATTTTGTTTGAAAAACGGAAAGTGGGCTTGTTATTATGCCGGTCACTGCACTAATGAATAAAGCAGAGAACTCTACTATCTCCCACGAGAGGTTTTTGGTTTTGAAGGTATGGAAATTTAACATGAGGAAACGTTTGTTAAAACAAGAAACAAGAGAACACATATAGAACACCGTTCTTGGGTATTCTAGAGAATTATGTGAAGTAGAAGTAAATAGTTATGATTACTTTTTTTAATATTATATCATTCTAATTGCTTTGTCAATTTTTTCGTCCAGGAATACTTGTTCTATGGGTTTTTGGGCATAAAAATTCGGTTATTGGGCTGAAAATGTGATTTGGTCGAAAGCGACATATGGCAGAAAGAGAAATACGATTGTATTGGTCATTTTTCCGAAAATATAGTTTGGACGAAAATGCCATTGTCATTTAACCGAAAATGTAATTCGACTTAACAACATGTACAACATGGAATATATCGACGGTTTGCTTTGGAAGACCTAGAAGATTTAGTTCCGACTCCCTCGAAGAATTGCTTTCCTTCGACGAATTGCTTCGGAATCCTTCGAAGATTTGCTTCAACATCCCTGGAGGATTCCTTTCGAAATTGCTGTAGTATTCTTTACAGAATGTCTGGAGAATCAATTCGGAGTCCCTCGACGATTTGCTTCGGGATCTCTCGACAGATTGTTTCGGAATCCTTCGACGATCATACGGCTGAAATTGTCGTTTGGTCGAGCAAGCCCTATGGCCGAGAATGTCCTCGGAACATATAACCCTTATATTTCGTATGTAAAACAGGCCATATGGCAAAAATGTCGTTTGGCTCAACAAAAGTGAATTTGAAAAAGGGGAATGAGAAATAAGAAATGCGTAATGATGAGTAAAAAGTGAGAAACCTCACCGCGAAAGTGTGAAGTGACAAATGATGATTTAGAAGTCTTACTTCTCACTTCACATGTCTAACTTTTCAGAGTGAGAAGTGAGAAAAAAGAGTGAGAAGTGAGGCGTCGCACTGCTCATTCCTCGCCACACATTTAACACTTCTTACTTCGCACTTCTTCCTTTAATAGTGGGAAGTGAGGGGTGAGAAATAAGAAATGAGAAACGTGAGATAAATAGTGAATAGTGAGAAGTGAGCATTGAACTTATTATTTCGTACTCTTTGCTCACTCTTCATTTCTCACTTTTCACTTCGCACTTATCACTTTTCACAGAGAAATGTGAAGCGTGAAGTTTGTAGTGAAAAGTGAAATGGGAGAAGTGAGAAATGAGAAAGAAGAAAGAAGTGAGAAGCATGAAGGAAGAAAAAAGAGGGGAAATGAAGGAGGAAGAAGGGACAAGGGAGAAGAAAAAAAGGAAGAAGAAAATAGGAAGAAAGATGAAGGTAGAAGAAAAGATGAAGGTAGAATGAAAAAAAGGTGAAATAAGGCGGAAAATAGAAGAAGAAAGGGGGATGAAAGAAGAAGGAAAAAGTAAGTAAGAAAAAACAGAAGAAGGAAGCAAGAAGAAAAAGGAAGAACGAAGAAGGAGGAAAAAACCATAAAGGCAGAAGTAAAAAGGAAGACAGGAATGGAAGAACTGACTACTCACTCCTCACTTCTCATTTGGCTTAATGACCATTCGGCCCATTGATTATTTGACCTTATGACTATTCGGCCTGAACATTGGGCTTAATGACCTTCGGCCTAATGACCTGATACCACCTATGACGTCTGTAATGAACTAATTTGAATTGCAGATGACACGTAAGAGGTTCTGGCATGCTGATTTGCTTTCGGTTAGGTAACAAGCATGAGCTGGCGGACCAATTGATTTCAACTCCTGGTTTGCTTTCGGTTTGGTACCCGAAGTAGTGGACCTGATAGACTATCTAATCTCAACTCCAGAGCATATGCCTTAGGCATATTTGAATAGTGGAGCATTCATATGGGCTCTAGACACTCACACGGTTACGCTGACTAGCTGTAGGTTTGGTACCAGGCGTAGCTAAACTGATGGACCAAATAATCTGAACTCCTGAACAACTTAAAACATCTCCTACACAGCAAATAGTTTTGAAAGTTCAACGACGTGTTACATTGCATTTAATCCCAAACAAACGAATCAACATTCCATATTCAATTAAATTTGATTGAACTTTCCAACTAATCACAGCTGAAAGTCTCGTTAATAAAGACAAAAAACTGATCACAGTTCAAATTTGTCTCGATTCCAAAGAGCAGTAAGATCGATTGAATGTTGTGTTTATTTGAATGTTCCAAATATGTGCATGAAAATATATTTAAAATCACAACATATTTTTATCTGCGTATGAATTTATTTAAATGGTGAAACATTCCCAAGAGGTCTAGGGACTTACATGGACTAGTTGGATTGCTATAGGTTTGGTAATGGTAATAGTAATTGAGGACATCAATTCCAGGTTGTTACGGATGGCTTTCAATATCCAATAATAGTCTCATTGCCTGTCCATCTGTCTTTCGTGGATCTGTATAGATCATGTATGATGTATTCTGGGGACCATCATATTTTAATGCAACTACAGTACGGCCATCCTTGAGGCGTCAAAATAGTTCTTAGTTCAATACTGGCATAAATCCCGTTTAGATATATGCAATACTGCCAAAAATTACCTGGCTTTCTCAAACATAAAAAAGGGGGCATGGAGGGGAGGGTTTACATATATATGTATTCAGTGACGAAATGGAAAATACTCAGTACGCGGACGAAATGGTCGGAAAACACGGGAAAATTGCGAAAAATGGATTTTCGATTAAGTCGTTTTTTATGCTGTTTAAGCAGATTTCGGAATTTACGCGTTTTTTACGTAAGGTACGGAAGACTGTTTTAATGAGGGAACATAAACTATTTATGTAAGGGATTAGGTATGTAAGAAGTGTATGGTCTCTAAGATTGAAATTGACTGGATTTGTGCCCTGATGCTTTATTTATTTTGTCTGTTGCTTGCTGCTCAATCTGAATTATGTGATATTGAATCCTGTCACTAGCCTTCTGTAGAAAATAGGGAAATATGTTCTGCTTGCATCGGGCAAGAAAAGTATTTAGTATCAAAGTGAAGGGAACGTCGCAACATCAAAGTACAATAGTACAACCCTATTCATTCCATAGTTATAATCATTTTTCCAACATAGTGCAAGCTTCATTCAAACAACAAGCTCTAATATCGAATTTTGTTTTGTGTTTCCTTTATTCCTCGCAGATCAATGGGAATCTTATTACCTCCAGTGTCACAGGTGACAAATACTCGAATAAACATGACCCAGCACCATAGAAATCGCAGCTTGGACAGCGCTCTCCAGCGGATACCGGAGGTAGGTTTTGCCTAACATCATGTTGAACAGCGTTGTCATAATATTAATATCCCTCATCGCAAAACAGGTGGAGGTGTCGTCGCCCAGTGCCGAATCGGAAAACACCTTGTGCACGAATTCGATCCTCGGAACGACGATGTGCACCAAAATCATCCAGTCCTCCTCGACGAATCCGACCAACACGCCAGCCATTACGCGGGGGAACAGTAGCGGCGTGGAAGATGGCAACACCGGCTGCAGCAGTAGCCGGAGTAGTAGTACCAGCAGCAACTGTGGTGCTGGAATGATGGACGTAAGCGGAGCTGGATCTACGCTTGGTAGGTTTTAGGGCTTAGTGGCAATGCTCATATGCATGAATGTTCAAACGGTTCTTTTGCTTCAGCATCATCAGGAACAACGCGATCAGGAAAATTAGCCGATGGTGACGCCCATGGCGGAAAAGAAAACGATAGCAAAAAGAGGGAAGATTTGACCAGCCTAGGGTCGGACGACTCCGGTAAGTTGAGATATTCATGGTCATTGTTATTTGTTCACATATAGAAACAACATCGTTCGCATCAACTTTTTCTGGACATTCTATCAAATGTTGTAAATTCTCAATGCGAGTGAGCACACAATGAGATAAATTTCAATTTAACTCTACAGTCAACAAGAACGCATTGCCGCCTAAAAGTTTTTTTTAGTACAAAGGGATCATATACTAACCATGGCCAAAAGCAAGATTGGAGCGCCTTATAACAAAGTTCTTCAGAATGTTCAAATAATTTGTGATAATTAATCTATAAACAAATTTATTGATCATTGTTTGCATATTGACCTTTGCGGCTTTTAAATTGATTCATCCTATCTCCACCACCAGTATTAAACAAATAGAACCGTAGATAACGCTCGAATATATTTGCTCAATCCAAGTCATTTCTCTTCAATTGACCTTCTGCTTCCTAATCAGGTATAATTTGCGGATCGGAACCGGACCACACATCCCTGACGCGGATCCGCCGCTCCCGTGAAAGTCTCGATTCGGGTGAGATTGATCCTTCGGAGGAGGAGTGCATCGAAATTTTGGAAACAACTTCGATGGACGAGGAGTACCGCATGCTCCAATCAGATCTGTGCTTTTACCCGCTAACGCTGACCTCCAATGCGGGAGGGGCAGATGGTCAGAGCACCGGTAGTAGTACGATCGGCGGCAGTGGTAGCGGCACCAGAGATAGTCGAAGTGCCAAGTCATTCGAGAGTAGCGTCTCATCGTCTTCCACCACAGACCCGGCTATCATTAGCGAAAAGATTCGCTATCGGGAACACAACATGAACCGTGCTGCCATCATGCTGGAGACAATTTGCGTCCCGATCGACTATGAAGACGGTCCTGCCGTGGAAAACGATGTTGCTGCACCAGTAACGGGTGAGGACGAGGTAGACGCGGAAACACCTGTCGTGTGCGAAAGTAGACCGATTATTCCCGGAGGAGATGAAGAAGCAACCACACCGGTGGTGGAGACGAAGGATGCAATCCCAGTAAACCCTGTGCCAAGTACTACTAGCCAAAAGAGCGACCAAAAGAATGAGATCATCTTCAGAAACTTTTTTGGCGCTACCAAGAATGCCATTTTCCGAACAGCCCAGAGCATTATTGATAATCATGAAAAGAAAAATGCGAAAAACAAAGAAAAAGACGAGGAGAAAGTGAAATCTCCCACGGAGATTTCTAAGAAGCGAGAGTTTGGAGTTTTGCGATCAAGGATGAGGAAATCGGAAGCATCAAATAGTAGCAGCAGTGCTGCTGCAACAAACAATAGTAATACTGCAGCAAGTAGTATCAACACTTTAAGTCCGGATACGCTGCAATCCCCAGAACTAGAACACAAAAGTCTTTCAAAATCATCGTCCACAAGCTCGCTAAAAGTGCCGGGAGTCGCGGTTGCCACCTGCATGAACCCAAAGGAAATCATCGAACCTCAAATTAAGACCGAACGGGGCCAAAGCGGTTTGCTAAGGTTCTTCGAATCACCGGTTTTCAATATCCACTTTGCCGTCCACTACCTGTTCTACTCGAAGGAACCGGGTGTCCTCAGTTTCATCGGAAACAAAATCTTTAGCTTCCCCGATATCGAAGTCGATCTCTACATCCCGCAGCTGATCGTAATGTACATGCAAATAGAAGAACTTTCTGAAGTTTTAGATCCGTACCTGGTCTACAGATGTCGGAGATCCGTAGACTTCTCGCTGAAATGCGTTTGGCTCCTGGAGGCTTACAATTTCAACATGGGAATGCTGAGCAATAATGGGAACTCCATTCGAAAACACTTGACCCTGCTGAAAGAGCTCTACCCCAAACGGGAGAGGAAACAACAACTCAAAGCGATGGAGTCCCTACCACCGACTGTCACCGACACCGTCAAAAAGACTCACCATCGGTCCCAATCGGACGCTACGGGTCTGATGGGATCGCTCTCCCTAAACCCAAAGCTATACCCTTCGCTTGCCAAACCGCTGTGTCTTGGCGATCTCAGCAGTGGCCGCGCATTCGATAACGGCTGCGTTTGCTTTGAATCCGTCCGAGGTACGGTCAACGGTCTTCTTGGTCAGCAAACCATCTGCTCTTGCGGAGCCCCAAAACTGACTCCGGAACGAGAGTTCATGAAATCCCTCATCGATATCGGACGCATGCTAACTTCCCTGCAAACCAAAATTGAAAAGACCTCCCGGTTGAGGATACTGCTCAACCTGATCAACAAGAACCTCCCGGCCCGTGTATGGCTTCCACTGCACTCCGAAACTCCGCACCACGTGGTACGAATAACGGAAGAGAAAACGGCCGTACTGAACTCCAAGGACAAAACGCCCTACATCATCTACGTGGAGGTCGTCGAGGTGAACGACATCTACACCTCGCCGGTGATTCCGAAGATGATGCCCACCCTGAGGCACACCAAAAGTGAGGAACGATTGGACAGTGGCGCCCAACCGAACGCTTCGTCCGAAACAAACATTCCGGCTGCAACTGCCACGTGTGCTGTAACCGGCCACACGCAACCTAGCGCGAAGCTGCGCGTATCGAAAATGTCCGAGTGCTCGGCAGGAGGTGAGCTGGCGTCGCCCGGTGCAACCCTCGGGGGATATGCGTCCTCCAGCGGTCTGGGGATGTACGACTTCGGTTTCACCGAGGACGACGTGTGGTCTCAGGAGGATGACGAGATCACGGCGCAGTACCTGAATCTGCACAAAAGCCTCTCCGAGCGGGACAGCATTTCGCAGTTTTCGATGGATTCGTACGATTCGCGAGAACAATGTGAGTATGGTACTGGGTGCAATGAAAGGGTAATAGGAGGGGCTAACCTTTCGGATATTTTCATTCTAGCGACCCCGGCGGTCTTCAATATAGGTGAGGTTCGGAATCGACACTGTGCCAATCTGTGCTCGGAGAGTACACGGCCGTTTAGCAATGATCCGGAGGATCCATCGGCTGCCGTTTTGAAGGTTAGTGTGCTGCACAAAACGGTTGCAAAAACTACGAATGTTTAAAATTGTTCTGCCTTATAGGAGCCCTGGCACGAGAAGGAGCGACAAATTAAGGAAAGTTCACCTTACGGACATTTGCAGAACTGGAAGTTATTGTCGGCTATCGTCAAGTGTGGTGATGACCTACGGCAAGAACTGATGGCAACACAGTTATTAGAGGTAAGTCCGCCATGTCCGCTATATAATTGCATATCTTACCCGTCATCATTATGTATTGGGTTCTCCTTTCAAAGTGTTGTTTTTAATTGTTGGAATAGCCTTTCTAAAAAGATTTTGGATCGACCTTATCCTAACCTCACCTACCGCTTTACAGATGTTCCAGCTGATTTGGAAAGAAGAGAAGGTGGATCTGTGGGTGCGCCCTTACAAAATTGTCTGTCTGTCGAACGATTCTGGTCTGATCGAACCGATCCTCAACACCGTATCGCTGCATCAGATTAAGAAAAACTCGAACAAGAGCCTGTGCGACTACTTTGCCGATGAATACGGTGGCGACGAGGAAGATTCGGATCGCTTTAGGGAAGCCCAGCGCAACTTTATGCAATCGTGTGCGGCGTACTGTTTGATTTCCTACCTGCTACAGGTCAAGGATCGGTGAGTTTGGAATCAAGGTTTATCATAAGGAAGGTAAATAACCATGTCTTTTATTGCAAATAGCCATAACGGAAACATCCTGCTTCATTCCGATGGACATCTAATCCACATCGATTTCGGATTTATCCTCAGTATATCTCCTAAGAATTTAGGTACGTACCGCTGAGTATTCTATTCTTCCGGAGACAACTCCTAATAGTAATGATTATTATGTCAATTGGTCAGGTTTCGAACAATCGCCCTTCAAGCTTACACCGGAGTTCGTGGACGTGATGGGCGGTCCCTCATCGGAGCTGTGGTTGGAGTTCAAGCATCTACTTCTGGAGGGATTGAAAGCCGCGCGGAAGCACATGGATCGTATCATCAACATTGTGGAGATTATGAGGAGCAGTGAGTGTTGTATACAATACAAATTATTATCGAATGTAGATTTTTGAAACTGTTCTTTCTTCTACTACAGGCTCCCAGTTACCGTGTTTCAAGAACGGCTGCTCCGGTACGGTGCGCAATCTACGCAACAGGTTCCACATTAACCTAACGGAGCAAGAGCTAGAACGCAAGGTCGAACAGCTCGTCCAGGACTCGCTGAACTCGTTCACGACTAAATTGTACGATAGCTACCAGTACTTCACCAACGGCATTTTGTGAGAGCAATTTTTCATGAAGATCTAAGCATGTGGCGCAAACTGGTTGTTCGGTGTCCGATGCATGCAATAGTAGTAGGCGCAGAAGAAAGGGAAGCGACGATGAGGTAAGGCAGTAATTGCAAAATCCCAGATGGCCATGGTTGAAGGAGACAATTATAAATGAAAAAAGTACAAAAAAAGTTTCTATTCATGTTTCCTTTGTTTATTTTTTGGTTTTGTAACAAAAATATACACATTCATTATCGATCCAATGAAAATCGATGAACACCGTAGATGCATATATGTTTATTGATTCCTGATTGATTGCGATTTTGGCTGCGGCATGGACATGCAGTGGACAGTGTGCGAACGGAACGCTGCTCCTTTTGAAGGCATGTGTTTGTAAATTTTTCGTTTGTATATATAATCAGTACGAAGAACGTCATCATAACTTAGAGTTAAACAGATGTGTATAAACAAAATACGGGTTTTTCTGTGAAAAACCTCTTTATCTCTAAAATATTTTAATCACTCACGAACGAGCATGAACATTTTGTGTAGAACATGGGAGGAACCCGGGATGCAAAATAGAAAGAAAAAAAATAAGAATGAAATCAATGCAAACAAATCGACTTGAGTGTGTTTTCTAAATGGCACATTTCAATTTTAACCTTAAGAAGAGACTTTAACCGCGAATGGTCGCAGGGCAGCCGTACGTTTTTGTGCATATTAAAACATTCTAGGTTAGGTGGGTTACAGTGAAGAAATAAAAGATCGGAATCATAGAGAATAAGAACTCTTATTATAACGCTGTTTGTTATAATAAATTCAAATTGAATTTCATATAAAATTAGATATTTAAACATTGAACTTGGTTGCAGATAAATGGTTAATGGATTATAGTTCAACATTATAGTGATTTTTTTTTTAATTCGGATGATTAACCGTACATGCTATAAACTCTTGTTTCAGAAACGATAAAGGAATAGAAAAATAGCAGGAATCGAAATACTCTTGAACAGTGCTGAAAATTTCATTTTCATTTGGAGAGGTCACGCAATATTTACACAAAGCTCCTTCTTTTAAAAAATGATAGAAATTATCACCTTATTTTCATCGATTCTTATTTCATGACAGAGCGCTGAAGTGTTGTAATCAAGCTGTATTTGCTTAAATGATATTAGTATTACTATGTTATCGACAAGTCATCGTTATTTTCACAACACCTACTATTAAAATGATTTAGAAATCTAGATTTCTGAACAAAGTACAGATTTCCATCATGAGCGTTTGTAATGTGACAGATGACCGGGAGGACCCTACATTTTTATTTGGTCTCTTGCTACCGGTTTCCCATGACGATCATGAGAACTACCAGTACTGCTCTTGAAGCATGCTGAAGGGTCGCTTTTCCCCTCAACATTTTTTTTTTAATCTTTATTTAAAACTTTCAACTACTTTCAAATGCCGAAGTTGACAATGTACTTGGATATTTCAATTTATGGATGCTTCATTGCGGATAAGAGTGATTCAGGCAACTGTGTCGATTTTTATTGTTATCCTATTGGGTGAGCTAGTTCGGGATCCATGTTGGGCGCCAATTGTAACTACCAATGACGTCCATACATCTGAGCAGCGTCTTAGAGTTAGGGGAAGATGTATGGAGCTTGGTTGAACAATGGAATTGTTTTTTTGTGCGTCTTCGAGACATTCCTCCTCAAGCGTAGTTACCTTGAATAATTTTAATCCAGAAATTATTCTAAATTCTTGCAGCTTGACTCTTGACAATAGTTCAGCCACCATATCAGCTATTTGTTCATTTTTTTAATCTTTCGTTTATTTTGGAGGGTCAATTGCCGTGAAGCGTTACGGAGCCGAGATCAAGTTTATTTAATATTACATTTATCTACCCAACTCCCCATTTGTCCATTTCTGCTGGCAGCTGATCAAAGTTTCCTGGCGAACTAATGAGAAAAATTCATCGAAGGTGATTTGCCGATCGTAAATATCACCTTCCACAGCTAAGAAGGTAGCACGATTGGCGTCATATACCAGTGGTAAATACTCATGAATCGAGATTAAGCGTTTTGTTCCAGCAGCTTCTCGAAGTTGTCAATGGCCAATGGATTAAGAACCTCACAGCGGTTGGGGAATCGGAACGGTAATTCCGCGAAACGATCTGTCAGAGGCAGTACACCCGCGAGTACTTCCAGGCTCATCGTATGAGTCGAATTCATACAACCTAACGCGATACAGAGACAGTAGTACTGAATACGTTCAGTCTTCAGCATGTGTGTTTTAGCCGCGGACTGAAAACAGAAACTACCGTATTCGAGCACCGACAGAATGGTTGTTCGGTACAACGTGTCATACAACTGTGGGGTGTGCTCCCCACCATCGTTTCTGGCGTTTTTGTGTCAGATACACAATGTGCTTCCCGAACGTACATTTCGAGTCGAACCAGACACGGAGGCAGGGCCAGATTTAGCCGGAAGGGGGCCCCGGGGCCGACAGTTTGTTGGGACCTCAAAATGTACAAAAAAGGTTGGTTTTGGTACATAAGATTTGTGGGGGCCCGGGGCCATGTCCCCGTTTACCAACAGGTATAGAGCACTACGCTGACTTGACGACAAGTGCTTCATTGCAATATTGGTCCAAATTTGTTTCCAGTTCTCAGCTGGGTGCTCGCGACATATTTTTGGTTCCTCAGTGAGATTGATGTACACCTAGTGGATACTTTTGGCTGATGGATTTTCCTGGACTATTGGTGGGAGTAAGGGAAAATTTGAGAGGATAAGTTTAAGGCAAGGACAGTCTGCAGGTGGGTTGGTATTATCTTGGGTGAGAAAGGATTTAGAAAAGGGAAGGGGATCGATTTTAATAATATGCCTATTAAGAAACCGGGCTTTGCACTTTAGTGCAGGCAGATGCAGTTGCATTCCCCCGTCATCCTTGTCACGTGCGAGTTGTTGCATTGGGATCCTTGCTGTAATTCCGCGCCACAGAAAGTTCCCTATTGTCGCCGTCAGTTTTGCTACATGCGCGGCACTCGGCACGAGAATCGATGCCATGTACCATATTTTGGAGGCAATGAACATGTTTAGCAAAATCACTTTTTGGTGTAGAGTGAGGGTACACAAGGATTGAAGATGATCCAGCCGAGCGAACTTGCCGACGAGCTCATTCCAGTTCGATTTGTTCATCAAGCGCACCGAGTTTGCGAAAGTAACTCCCAAAGTACGAACCGTGTTTCCAGTCGGCAGCCACGGTACAGTGAGTGGTATGTCGTCGTTGTAGTTATCGAAGCCGATTTTGTCAAGCTTAGCTTTGCTCCAGACACTCGGTCGAAAAGATGGAACGCCTCTCTCATACGTCCCAATCGCGCACTACATGTATTTATCACCGACACATCATCGGCATATGCCACAACGAGATCAGGGCCGGCTATTTCCTCATAGAGCATAGAGAGTGGGTCCCCTTGACGAACGGATCTCTCGATTGGGAAAGGTTCGAAAAGATGCCCGTTTACAAGCAGTTGCGACGATGATAGATCTCCTATCTTGGTAAGCAACCGGACGAAATTTGGTGCAAAGCCGAGCAATTGCGCAATTGTTGCGAGCGAGGAAATGACCGATCCACAAGATCGAAACCGTGGCGGAGATCAAAGGAAGCCAAAAGTCCTCGTTGTTTAAATTTTTTCAGTCTTGCTATTCTGACTGTCGCTCACTACATGGTGGGTGCGCATTTCGCATTCGAGCCACAGTTTGAGAATTCGGGAGAAGATTTTGTAGTCACAGTTTAGCAGGGATATCGGCCGGTATGCGTGATCTGTTTGGTCGTTCTCTTTCTTTCTGACCAGAACGATTACCCCATCAACAAAATTAGTGCTTCGTTCATAACAAGCGTGATTTCTCTCCAGATGACGTTGAACAGTTTGAGATAGAACTCACGTGGAATTGAATCGCCACCGGGCGATTTGTTGGGGCTGCTAGATTTGATAGCGGTGAAGATATCGGCTGGCGTTATGTCATCCATGCATCGCTCGTTCGTTGGATCATTTTCGGGAATTACACGCTCGCACAGAAACACGTCCCCTGCTATCTGTTCTCCTTTTTCACCAGCAGCGTAGAGTGCACGATAAAACCCCAACATGTGTCTTTCGATAGCTTCCGAGCCATCAACGATGTCGTTGTTGTCATCTCGAAGCTGTGTGATAATAGTTCTTTTCCTACGGCTCTCGCCAAGTTGGAACGTTGACAACGGTTCACCAACGACGAAAGTTTCATTGATGCGCACGAACGATTGAGTGAAGTTGCGCTGCAGGGTCAACATTTGCGCCTTTCTTGGTTGATTTTTGACAAAATGGCAGGAATATTTTGGTAGTTGTCGTATGCTTGGCGTAGTTCTATATATAGACGACGTTGTACGATAGCAAGGCGTGCGGGGCTGGGATTGCATCCTGTCGTATCGCGCTGTCGCAATACACAGTTAAAGTCGCCCGCTAGCAAAGTGTGCTCTGTGGGATGACGTAAATAGTAGGCTAGCGTGTTGTTGTAGAACCGCTCTCTTTCGGCTCGGAGTGCCGTGCCAGATGGTGCATATATGTTGCACAGTGTAGTGTTTTGTACTCTGAGTGCGATTAGTCGCCCATCGAGACTCCTCTCCACGTTCGAGTACACAATATGCTCCTTCAGCGCAATAGCCGTTCCCCTTCTGGCGTGATCTACGTTGCAGACGACGTTGTAGCCAGGGAGTACGAGTTGCTCGCTGTCTACTTCCTGCAGAAAGTCAATATCAATCTCCAACGTACGAAGGAAAGTTCGGAGGGCGTTTAGTTTGGTCGGATTCGTATTCGTGTTGATGTTAATTGAGGCAATGTTGTCGCTGTTGAGAGCAGTTACAGCAGAGCATCCACTTCCTCGCTCGCGTCGTCTCCGTAATTTTGTCGAAGCTTTTTGCCAGGTGGACGACCACCTCGCCGAATGCTGCTTGTCGAGGCCGATACCGGATATCGGTTTCGTTCCCATCGCTTGCTTGTCGTGTGGACATTCGGCTCACGGTGGCCTGCGTAGGAGCCGGAGGGGCATGAGACTGCTGCTTTGCTCGGCTAGGTTCGTTTTCGTCAGCTTGTGCACATTCGTCGTTGTGTCCGTGGGACACGGACAGTACGGCTTCGAGGTGGTTACGAATGAATTGAGCTTGCTCTCTTCGAAGATGGTGTTGGTGCCTGTCTGCTTGTTTCCTTCGGTTTCGCACCGAATAATTTTGCGAACGTGGGCTTATGCTTTGGTGTCGCACCGGGTTTTGGTGCAGAAGGGTTGACTACAGTTTCCTTTGCCACATTAGCGTAGGATTTTTGCACCAGTAGTTTCTTGTTTTAAACACAAGTGATGCCATTATGCACAAATTATCCACAGTACTTGCATGTATGTAGCTGCCCGAAGTACAGCACGTTCGTGGTCTGACCATCTATGGTGATGTAGCTCTCGATATTACGTTTCACCACCATTCGTACGATCCGAGCACCAGTCGGAAGGCCAGCGAAGTAGTATTTGCTGTCCCATACCTGCTCGGTAATCGAGAGGACCTCACCGTACGCACTCAGAAACTCGGAAATTTGCTCGTTCGTGATATCCTCGGACAAATCTGTCAGCTTCACCTCCACAGCTCCGTCTTCTAGCGTGATTCGCAATTTGTAGATTTTGCCTTCTATTTCTGCCTTTCTGTTGTATTAAAATCTTGCAGATTTGTATTATTTTAATACAATATCTGTATAAAAATCTTATGGGCCAAACACAATTGATACGTTTGCGTGCGTTTTGACAGTTTTCCCATGGAGAAACTGTCAAAACGCACGCAAACGTACCAATTGTGTTTGGCCCATTACAGAATTGTATATGCGGAATCCCACCGAATTCGAAACTATCAGCTCACGTCAATTCTCGCAGCGAGATCAATTCACCGAACGCACTGAGGAACTTTCGGAAAAGCTTTCCGGCAAAACGTGCATCTTCACTTCAACACTTCCATTTTCCAATATCCACTTCATGTTTTTCGACGTGTTCGTCCACGATTCTTTGGGCGAGCGTCAGATCATTGACCTTGACTAACGCACATTGTTCACCGTGGGCTAAATGCACAATAAACCGTCAGTCATCGTTGAGGGCAATCCAGATTCCTTCCGTTGTTCGTTGACGTACCGCCAAAAACTTTTCGGATTATTCCTGAGACGACTTTGCAAACGATTTTGAAAGGCGTTACAGAGATGATCGTTAAGTTGTTGATATTCGGAGTTGGCCTTGATATATTAGCTAGATGATGTATAGCTAGCTTTTGTAGAGTCCGTACGATACTTGCAGTGTTTTCTGAGTGCCGCGCGTATGACTCTTTTCCGACTTTTGAGGCTGGTTTGACCGGTTCTGGTATGGATCTCACCGGAACAAACTGGTCGATGGCGTAAAGTAGTATGTTTGACATGATCGAAGCAGCGAGGTTGACGTCAGAATCTCGAAGAGCCGCATCCCAGTCAACTTGAGCAAGAAAGGCATTCATCCCGTTAAAATTGGCCTTGTAGAAGTCGTATGAAATGCTTTCAGACTGCTCGCGGATGCTATGGAGCGGTTTTATCTTGAGTTACATCTGGACGGGATGATGATGTCTGACAATCTTGACGAGCGGTGATGGGGCCTGCATAAGTGAACAGCTCTCTCGGAGTACATTGCTGACGAAAAGCAGGTCAAGTATTCGGCTGTTTTCATTCTCCACATCATTCATCTCAAGCAGCAAACGAGACGTCTGGCCGAACAGGGATCTCGAAGCAATCGGGAAGAGAAATCCCGATTTATGACGCTGCCAATTAATTGTGCTCAAGTTGACATCATCGAGGATAATAATTTTGTCCCATGGTCCTAATTGCGAGACAACCCAGTTAAGCGCAGCGAGGTGACTGTCGATCAACTCCGCATCATCGATTCGATCGGGAGGGATGTAAATAACGCAAATGAAGAGAGTGGCATCAGCAGTAGTTACGGCGACCCACAATTGCTCAACCGACGATTTGTCAGGAGGACTCACTAAGCGAGATTTGAAGCAGTAGCGAACCGCTAATGCAACGTACACACCAGTCAAGCAGTTTGACGAACATTGACTCCGCCCCCAAGAAAACGCTTCGGTTGCTGCTTTATTTGAACGTGTGTGAAGTTGTTCGAACAACCATTTGACAGTTGGCGGCTCGGTTGGAAGAAATATAAACGGTTTGATTTTGGTTTGAGTTGTCGGGGGTGGAGTCAAGGTTCGCCGAACATGTTTGAGCATTTGTACACGGAAGAAAAAAAGTACCCAAAATTGAGTATTTTTAAACTTACTTTTGAGTTATTTTTCTCTTCTCTTTCATCCACTCTTTCTTTTGTTGTCAAAAACAAAAGAGCCAAACAATCCACCGACGCCAGTTCAATACGGGAAGCCAATTTTGAGTTTTATTACCTGAGGTCGAAATTGGGTGAATTAAACTTAAATTTGGGTCAATAAATTTTCCGTTGGGTACTTTTTTAACATGGGAGTAAAGGCAAACTACTTCCACCCTACTTACTCAATTTTGGCTTCCCGTACGGATGTTCGAGGTTGGGTGAATTAAACTCACTATTGGGTAGTTTATTTCTTCCGTGTAGTGAAGTTGCACAAACCCCCATATATTTTTTGATGGTTGGTGCTCGAGTTGGTGCTTCGGTCGTTCGTGTGTGATATTGTTGGTCAAATAAATTGATTGTTCGTGTCGCTGTTGGTAAAACTTGATGGATGCTTGAATAAACAATAGATGGAGCCAATGTTGGTCAAACTGCTTGACCGTGTGTACGTTCCATAACACAACACCCCCTCCAATGTTTTTGATACTGTTAGAAGATGAAGATGACCTATCTTGCCGATAAACGTATAAAGTATGATTCTTCAAAGAGTTGATGTACGGTGGTATTATTGTTGAGCCAGGTTGTGGTGATAATCGGCAAGAGAACTATTGATTCCACCAAGTAGTAAAAGACATTCGAAGATTCTGGAACCACACGTCTATCACTGGAAAAATCCGGTAACATGGAGTTAAACTGGCGCGGAGATGGTGTAGCAGGTACAGCAGAAGATACTGGTAACTGGTTGTACTTGCCAGTTATAGGATTTCGGAAGACCCTGTCTCCCAACTCAGACGCAGGACCGGGACGGCTGCTGGTCGCTGATGATGAGGTCCGGAAGTACTGTGTGATGCTTGTAGGCACGATATTCGGGTGGATTCGCTGAAAATCGGGAAACTTTCAGACGGAGACAGAGATGATGGCTGATCATACTTGCCGAAAGTTGGTGTCCGGTGACCTCGTCTCCCAACTCACTCGCAGGGCCGGGACGGCTGCTGATCGCTGGCATGAATGGTTTAACTGCGTTGAATGGAATAGAGGCTTTCTCACAGCTGGTGTCCCGGATGAGAATTAGATGAATGCATAGCAGAGACTTGACGTTGCGGTGGAGAAATGGTAATTGATTCTTGCAAATGCGGCGATCCTGTTCGTTCGATGAAACTCGGACTCAATTCCGAATAGATGTTAGCAGACTTTTGGATAACAGAAGTTTGGCTTGGCGCAAATCTGAAGCATGGAATAATTTTAGGCGACCAACCAGCAGAGGTTGAGAGTTGATCGGTGATGTTGAAATTTGAATCGGCATCAGGTAATGAATTTTGTCGATAAGAGATGCACTTGCCTTGAATAACGAGTTGGGAGTCCCCTAATCCGCCTCTAAACTTAGGGCCAGAACGACTATGGTGAACGCTGCCTGCAGTAGGCGCGACTGAGTAAGAGGAACTGGGGACTCCCAAAATGCTTTTGTCGGTGCGTCCTAGAGAAAAGACACGTGCATCGTGGGTGCCGAATTTAGCTCATTGGTTCCGGAGCAGAGGTGTCTAGGTGTCTACAACGGGAAGATTCCGCCAACAGGAGAGTATTTGGCAGCGGCTTTCACATGTTTTTTGAGCTGATATCCTCGAGTTCTCGAAATAGGACACCCATAGGCCATGTATTCGCATTCGTGCGACTTCACGGAACTTAGGGTCCATTCTAACTTTGAAAGATATGAAGCTCATACTTTCAATGTCAATTCCTTTCTTCACCAGCGGGAATACTTTGACCGAATATTCACACTGGATGCAGTCCTTCACCAGTTTCTCAATAGACTCCGGTTTGACGCTAGGGTGAATACGGGAGAGAAATAGTACAAACTCTTTTTATGATGTTTGTTGCAGACAAAATGGAACGCAACATTGTCTTTATCCTCTGCAGATTCTATACAACTATTCTCTTTTGTTGCTTGTTTTTTGCCTTTTTCAGCGACAATTACACTAGTTTCTAACAAACATGCAAATAATGTACAAGGTAAAGTTTTGAAATATGAAAATAACACGATTCCGCCAACAGGAGAGTATTTGGCAGCGGCTTCCACATGTTTTTTGAGCTGATATCCTCGAATTCTCGAAATAGGAGACACATAGGCCATGTGCGCATTAAGTGCGACTTCACGGAACTTGGGGTCAATCCCAATCCAAGATATGAAGCTCATACTTTTAATGTCAATTCCTTTCTTCACCCGGGACCACTTTGACCGAATATTCACACTGGAAGCAGTCCTTCACCAGTTTCTCAATAGACTCCGGTTTGACGCTAGGGTGAATACGGGAGAGAAATAGTACAAACTCTTTTTATGATGTTTGTTGCAGACAAAATGGAACGCAACACTGTCTTTATCCTCTGCAGATGAGGACAAAGACTTATCACTATTCTCTTTTGTTGCTTGTTTTTTTTTTTGCTTTTTCAGCGACGATTACACTCGTTTCTAACAAACATGCAAATGTACAAGATAAAGTTTTGAAATATAAAAATAACACGCGCATTCTTGTCCGAGGTACCCCCTGAGGCCAGCAAAGGTACCCCAGGTTGAGAAACATTTTTTTTTATTTGATCAATCAAAATTAATCTAACAGTTTTGTATAAAACCTTGACATATATGGAAACTGCAAGGTTCAAATGCAAGCAATGTAACCATTTTATACAGATCTTGTATTAAATTAATACATTATTGTTAGATTTTAATACGATGAAAAATACACATGAAACTGAATGAATAAAATTACAAAATTACACATTACAGTAGTATTTTTGTTATTTTTGCAACACTTTTTTACCCTTTTCTAATTTCAAATTGAATAGATTCTTCTTATAAGTTATTATTTTTCATCAAACGACTTTATTTGCGAATATTCAATCAAATCATGGTGTGTGAACATAATTATGTAGCTGTTTATTTCAAACATCGTTGTAGTAAATGTTCTTATTCTAAAGGGATCCGATCTAAAAGTCTATTCCACTCAAAAGAAATCAAATATGTACTGATAAGCTTATTTGTACTATTTTATGCTAGGATTAAATGGAAGATCGCTTGATTTTTTAAGAGTCCAGGAATATACAGAATTTTGAAGAAAAGTCATCCAATTATACTCATACTTGCTAGCTAATATACGATTCGTTTACTAATTGATTAATAAGATCTAATCTTTGAGTACAGGTAAGCTTGTTAAATTGGTTGTTCTGATTTTTCATGAAACAAATATGGCGCACGACTGCGGCTAAACCATTAATCGTTGTAATGGTAAAAATTTGACTGTTTAAATTATAGCCAACTACGTTATCCTAATGTCATTGTCGAAAGAAATAAAAAAATCAAACAATCCTATCTGTTTTTATTCCGCTGTTATTTGCAATTTAATGTTTGCTTCGAGTGTAAATATACCGTCACTGGTCATACGATTGAAACATTCTATTGGGACAACCCTTGAAGAGTTCGTTCCACCTTTATATTCCTACAACGTCGTATAAATATATTACAGTTAATGCAATCACATTTCTATCGAAAATATACACTTTAGTCTACCACGTATAACACTAAATCTTAAATATACACATGCTTTACCTTCAACTATTAGACCTTTTTCATTTTACTCTAATAGTTGGACACCAACCTAAACGTTGAAACTTACGAAAATCTTACGACTACCATTTACGCAAACACGGAAGATATACTCAAAAAAAAAGAAAGATAATGCGGAAAGCGTACCAGACGTGCAACAAGCATCAAAGTTGAAACAACAGAATACTCTTTGTCGTAGCAAAAGAAGGGAAACGAGACTAATTATCCTGAACAAACAACCACACACACACAAAGTCAACAACAGCCAAACTGCACTTTTTCAAGCTCGTCAGTTTGTTTTCCACTAAAGTCTATTTTTACTAGAAGTAATTAAACTCCCCAACCTACCACACATGATTCCTTTTTATTTGTAAAAATAAATTTATCAACTACTAAATCAAAAAAATAAAACAAACGGGAAGGAATGAACTAACCACAAGCAACGGATGAAATTTGAAAAAAAAAAGTGAAACGCGTTTTACATGTGTGCAAGGTGGTTTGAATACGGACGCAACGGAGTCTCTAAAATCGTAGATAGCTTTTTCATATATTGAATATTTAAATTAAACATTTAAAAAAAGCGAAACTAAATAAAAGAAAAGCGCGAAAGGATTAAAAAGGGATGTAGCAAAAAAAAACATCATGAAACACACAAACAAAAAGTCCTATATTTATTAATTATAACTAAAACTTGAATGAAGATAGAACCCGTTGAACAATGGGGTGGGAGAAATGAAAAGAAAAGCTTTCGCAAAGCTTCACCCCCAGGAGGAGTAACCGTTTTGCGCGCTAATATTAAGATTATTGATTAGTGTCGAGGTAATTGATAATGATTAATACTACAGCAAATATATTTGGAAATAAAAGGTAAGGCAGTAAATAAAGAATAATAAATAATGATAATAATAATGAAATGGCGGATAATATTTTCATTTCTGGATAGGAATAGCGCGAAAGAACACTCCTTAAACACTACTATTATTTTCTACTGTTTAGCTAAACACATTTTGTTGCAATATTTTTCTGAAATAAACAAAATAAAAAAATCAAATCGAAGTTGGAGGGCCAAGCCGGCCGATCACTGTAAGTACATGTAAAAAATAATTCTTGTAATGATTTGGGTTTAAACAAGCAGAGGTAACAGAACAGTAACAAGTTTTATTGAAGCGTCCGATCAGTATGAGCTACAAGTTGGATCTGAATACAATATTTGTTTTCTAACAAGTCGCCTAGCGTTGCTATGTATGCTTTGCAGCTCAATGGTAATTAGGGGCTATATAAACGATTGCCTACACTGAGATCAAATTTCCAATATATTTTATGTGCGTTGAACATATAAAAATTGGTATGCCTTCCTTCATCCGATTCTATGTGCAGCATTTGAATTCTTTAAAGTCACTTGTGTATATAATAGCATAGAAAATATAATGTAAAGGATAATTATTTACATCTTATTTGTTTTGCAGATGAATTTTATGTGCATCTGCATTTAGTTGAATACCATCTGGTCTTGCACATAAAATGCAATAGCTCACAATGAAGTAGAAAATACATCAGTATCAATAAAATGGCGGAGAAGGTAGAATCAAATCGAACGCCAAAACTTTTCATGTTTGTGAAATTTTAGGTGGTGCTCAAAAATTGTTCCTATCCAAAGGTGATGTTTTCAGCATGAATTATTTCGGTTGCAATGTAAGTGACTTCATTTTATTAATCAAAATATGATTTCACAAAATTCTTTGTTTTATTTTAGCATGAATGAAAATCGTGGAACAAACAGCCACAACCACATCTTGATTACAACCTGAGAAAAATAAATTGGAGCTAGAGGAATTTGTTTTGGGATTTTCGTGCAAATGAACATTTGCATTTGAAGTGGAACCATCAACGCAGCTTCCGGTCAGCAAAAATGCTAATCATTGCCATTGCCACCGAACGATTCACCGATTCTCGTATCCGTCGTGTCCGCCATCCTGCGCTTTACTCAGCCGAATAGGAAGAGGAATGTTGAGCGGTACAGATTGCGTGTACTGTTTTTCGACGCTACGTACACAGAGCGGATCAAGAGGCAGATGCAATGAATTATTGGCAGTGGCTGATTTTCTACCCGCCGCAGCCACATCCAGGCGCTATAGTATATGCGCAAAATAGCCAGCAAGAGTTAACCGCCAGAAATTTGTATGGCGAAAGACATCTAACGCTGCTTTTCTCGAAATTAGGAACTTTTCATGAAAAACTATTTGGTACCGGTTATGAGGGATGGTGTCCGCTACTATGCCTACCAAATATTTTTTCGATTAAAGTGCTTAATTTTGAGAAATCGAACCTTAGATGCCTTTCGCCATACTGATTTGAGAAAGTTAACTCCTAGTGTGCCGCTGTAAGCACGCTCAAAGCAGTCGATTCATTGGTGTTGCTCAGAATTATTCTTCCGATCCGGAGTTAAGCGCAGAAAATAAAATAAAATAAAATTATAGTTCTTCATAATACTGCAATAACAAATGCTGCCATAAGAACGATACAAAAGCGACAGGCCTGCGTATTTCAGGCGGTGATCCATACGATCGCTATTTAAATGTCCAATATGTTCCGCAGCTATACATATTTGTGAAAATTCAATATTCTCGAAATAAATGCATGAAAATCAGAAAAAATGTTTCTCTTTTTGGATTTCCATTGTAGAAAAACAAAACAAATAATCGGGCTCGAGAAGTGAGTAATATTCGAATATTATTGTGCTAGCACATATAATTACATTTGGACTAGCATTTATGTTATGTATGCATTGCACATAAAATCTAAGAGTTCCTAAAAATCTAATTTTATGGGTATCACCAATACAATGTATTTGCAAAGCTTGATTGCAAAAATATATGTGCCTTGAACATAAATTTTAGATGGTATTTCAGCTCAGTGTTCTACGCCAACACCCCCTCTCAATCGGTCAATCATATACCTTTACACAGCTCATTGAAGTGTACCGAATTCAATGATTTCGTGAATAAATCTGCCAGCTGATTTCTCGTATTGATGTATTTCACCGTAACTCGTCCATTTGCAATATGGTCCCTTATGAAGTGATGTTTAATATCAATATGCTTCGATCTCTTATTTTCGCAATTTTTCGCCATACCTATGGCCCCTTGATTGTCTTCGAAAATAATGATAGGATCTGTTGACTGCATGAGCTGAAGATCTGCTAGCACTCCTGACAACCAAATGCCCTCCGAAACAGCAGAACTCATAGAGACATACTCCGCTTCACTTGACGATGTGCCAATGGTTACTTGTTTCTTGCTTGACCAAGATACGACATTTCCAAATACTTTAAATACGTATCCGCTAACAGATTTCCTATCCTCCGCGTCAGATGCCCAATCAGCGTCAGCATATCCGACTAATGGTTCCGCAGAGTCGTCTCGTGTATACTGCAGATGTTTTGATTTTGATCCCTTTAGGTAACGTACTACACGCTTCAGGCACTGCCATTGTGTTGTTGTTGGTTTCTGCTGATATCGTCCCAAAAATCCAACGGAGAAACATAAGTCTGGTCTGGTACAAAGCATTATGTACATAATCGTGCCCAGAAGCTCACGGTAAGGTTCATTGGTTGCATTACCATCCCGAGGAACTTGCAGCCCCTTTTCCATGGGTGTTTTCGCAGGGTTGCAGTCTGTCATCTTGAATCGAGCCACTAGTTTGTTATTCATTTCCTGTGAAAGATTCATTGTGCTTGTGTGGTGGTTATATGCAATCTTCATGCCTAGGAAATGCTTAACTTCTCCACAGTCCGTCATCGAGAAATTTAAACTCAGCTGCTTCTTTAGTTTTATTATTGACCCAATTTTTCTGCCAGCGATAAGCAAATCGTCTACGTATAGGATAATTTACATTTCATCCCCAGGTAATATACGCATATACATGCAGTAGTCATGCTTTGACCGATTGAATCCTAAACTCAGCAATATGTTATTGAATTTTTCATTCCAACATCTTGGCGATTGCTTGAGCCCATACAGTGACTTGAGTAGACGACATACTGCATTCGGAGGTGCTATAATACCAGCAGGAATCGACATGTACTGTTCTTCTTTTAGGTCTCCATGAAGAAATGCTGTCTTCACATCCATTTGGTGGAAGAAGAAATGTTACTGCACGCCAGCTGCGAGAACCGTGTTAATAGTGGCAAGCCTTGCCACCGGAGCGAAGGTCTCCTCGTAGTCTAAACCAGCTTTTTGCAGGAATCCTTTCGCAACGAGCCTCGCCTTGTACTTAACAGGATTGCCGTTAATATCGTCCTTCAGTCGGAACACCCATTTCGTTTTCAACGGTTTGATGTTATCTGGACAACTTGTGATACGCCAAACTTTATTTTCCTCCATGGAGCGGAGCTCGTCCTGTATGGCCGTCATCCATTTGTCACGATCAATACGATCTGCCAGTTCGTCAAATGATTTGGGTACGTCTGCGGAAATTAATTCGCCAGAAGTTGCTCTGTAGCCGATAAAATAATCGAACAACTTACTGAAGCCTGCGCTCCCGTTCGCTGGACCTCAACAACGGTTCACTTCGAATCTCGTGTTGTTCTGCGTGCGAAGGGAGCGCGTCATCATGTTCAGTGACAATGGGATCAATTTCATCATCTACTCTGATTTCTCCACACGGTTGACAAGCTTCAAGATCAGCTATTAGTTCGTTGTTCTCCCCCTCTTGCTCCAACGGGAAATGAATGATCAATGGTACATCTTCTTCTTTCATCTTGGTAGCGTAAGGGAAGGACGACTCATCAAATTTCACGTCACGGGCAATTGCGATCTTTCGAGCAACCGGGTCCCAGGGCCGGTAGCCATTTGGAGCATATCCAACCATAATCATCTCCGTACTCTTAGGGTTCAACTTTTTGCGCTGCTGTTTTGGAATCCACGTAAAAACCTTGCAACCGAATATTCTAAGCTTGTCCATGTTTGGCTTGAAACCAAACCACATCTCTGCAGGAGTAGAACCATTAGGTAACACACTTGTTGGACTCCTATTCAGCAGGTAAACGCAAGCAAGAGCAGCTTCTGACCACATACACTTCGGAACCTTGGAATCGATCAGCACCGAACGAACTTTTTCAATCAATGTTCGATTAAATCTTTCTGCCACACCATTCTGCTGCGGAGTGTAAGCGACTGTTGTTTCCATCTGAATACCTTTCTTCTTGTAGAATTTTATCTGATTTGCTGAGCAATATTCCCTACCTTGATTGACCGTTAGTTTTGAAATAGGCTTCTCTAACATTGCAGTGACCAGGGCTTCATATTCTTGAAATTTCTCAGACACTTCAGATTTTCGTTTCCCACACATCCGAATGAATTCGTTCAAGCGGTTTACACGGGTTCCTTTAAACGGTTCACGGCACTGCTTACCTTGAGCACATGCATAGCAGAAATCGGCTTTCTTCATCGTTTTGTGAACTCCTTTCAACATTCTCTACGAATCAAGATCTCCAATCCGCTCTGACCAATATGCCCTAGTCGACGATGCCACAGATTTACAGTTTCTGTCTCACAATGGTTTGCTATTGCTCCCTCCAACAATAATTCAAGATCATAGAGATTTCCACGAAGGTGTCCCGTAGCCAAAACATGACCATGACCATTCTTAAGCACTGCTATGCTTCCAGAAAATAGCACATCTATACCTGCTTTAGCCATCTTTATAATTGATATCAAGTTTTCACGTAACTCAGGAACGTATAGGACATTCTTCATGTTGAATTCTACACCCTTATTACTTACTGCATTGATTTCACCAATCTGTCGAGCAATCATGGCTTCACCTTCCTTGGCCACCTTTATCTCTACTTCATTGTCCATTTTCCGCAGAACTGCAAACAAATTCCTGTCGCTCACCAGGTGATCGCTGCACCCAGAGTCCAGCTTGAATACGATTCGTCCAGGCTTTCGGTCACCAACATCGGAATCTGCCATGAAGCTTACCGCACTCTTCTTTGCTGTATTGGCTTCACGTTGACGACAGTCCTTCTTCATATGCCCTCGTCGGCCACACTTATGGCACTTACCGTTGAACTTCATTATTCGTTTCTTCGAATCGCCGGAAAATGCTGCCAACTTGTCTTCCACGGTTTCACCATGTCGGTCCGAACGCTTGCTTTCCTCAGCCAATAGACGCTGTTTTACAAGATCCAAAGCCAAGTCTTCTTCCGCGACGTTCTCCAGAGCCGTTACGAGAGGGTCGAACGAATCCGGTAACGTTAAGAATAACTGCGATACCAGATCTGCTTCTACTAACGTAGCTCCAGCAGTCTTCAGTTTTCTCACTATTCCGTCGAATTCCAGCAAATGAGTTCTCATGTCCGTACCTTCTTTCATCCGCAATCGAGCCAGTTGCTTTCGTATAATCGTCTGGCTAGCAACGGATTTCTTGGCAAAAGTATCTTCTAAACTGGTCCACATAGCCTTGGTGGTAACCTTGTCTCGAACGATTTCAAGACATTCATCCGATAGGCACCCCACCAATAACGCTTTCGAAATTCGGTCCATTTCATCGAATTTGACTTTTTCGGCTGTTGCTTCCGGAGCATCTCCAGTGAGCACTTCGGCTACGCCCTTTGCTTCGAGAAACAACCTCACATGGTAGCTTCAATTTTGAAAATCAGCTCCATTTCCCCTCAATAACGGTATGTTACCGATCAGGTCCTTAACGATGGTGCCCATAACCTCTTGTAATGATTTGGGTTTAAACAAGCAGAGGTAACAGAACAGTAACAAGTTTTATTGAAGCGTCCGATCAGTATGAGCTACAAGTTGGTTCTGAATACAATATGTTTTTTCTAACAAGTCGACTAGCGTTGCTATGTATGCTTTGCAGCTCAATGGTAATTAGGGGCTATATAAACGATTGCCTACTACGCCAACAATAATTGTAGAACAAAAAATGACTAAACAAAGAAGAATTTTTCTACTACATTTACATCGACCCCCAGTCAGGATCGCCGCTTACTCTGCGCGAAAGGATCTTCGCCCATGTTTGCCGCTTCTTCTAGATTTTAAAAATCTGATCAATTCATTCACCTCCACACCAATTTTTTGGGTATCTATTTTTAATTGTTAATAAACAGTATCTTTTTGTTAAGAAAATTTTTTTGAGCTTTTTAGTGGAATGTCTTCACTGCCGTTATACGCATGCTTGTACCAAATCCAAAAAACGACAAATGAGAAAATGGCATTTGAAATTGAATCCTTATTTTCATTGCTGACGTATAACCTGAATGAAATATAAGATTATTACATCACAAAACCATTCAGAAGACTTAATTTCATTAAAATCATTCTTATTTTCCACCCACAAATAGAATTTGCGACAACGATCATGAAAATAGTTTGGCGGGACAGTTATGCCGAGAAATTGAGAACTTGTTTTGTGGTTTCTACGCATATCAGCCCCGTTCATTGCATGATTTCGTGAATGAGTACTGCGATTGACATGTGTCTCCACATGCTTTACAGTGACCGGCATAATAAAAAGCCCATTCGCTGTTTTTCATACAAAATAGTCAACTTTGGAGATCTAGATCTCGATTGCGTGTGGACCAATTTTGCTGAAAATTTGACCAGAGCTTAGATATAACTTGAATTTTACCACACCTGAGTTTCGACCATATTGATTCATAGGGTAAAAAGTTATTGCGGTAATACCAAAATGAATTTATTGGCAAAAATTTATTTTTTAAATATCTTGAATTCTATAGGTTGTAAACTGATGACTTATTCAGCAAAAACGCGTATTTTGGCAATACAAAAAAGTTTGCGGAACATACTTGTACACTAAGAGTTTTAGTTTTCAAGATATTATAAAATCATTTTTTTAGAAAAAAAAAAACGTATTGGTATTTCCGTGATAATTGTTTACCCTATGAATCAATATGGTCGAAACTCAGGTGTGGTAAAATTCAAGTTATATCTGAGCTCTGGTCAAATTTTCAGCAAAATTGGTTCACACGCAATCGAGATCTAGATCTCCAAAGTTGACCATTTTGTATGAAAAACGGCAAGTGGGCTTTTTTTATGCAGGTCACTGTATGTATGAAAGTGTACCACCCACGTGGTTGAACAGGGTGTCTACTCATCTGTAAAAGCAAATTTTCCTGATTTTTCCAGCTGTTTTACATTAATTTCCAGGCAAAAACAAACGTGCCATATATAGATTTTAGCAACAAAATGATCAATTCAAAATAGTTTATATTGCGAACAATATGGCCACCAGGCTTCACAAGAAATGTAAATTATTTAAGAAATTCCTTCAGGAATTCCTTCGCAAGTTCACCCAGAAATTCCTTCAGCCATTCAATCAAAATTCCTTCAGGAATCACATACATAGGAAACTCCTTTGAAAATTTCTCCATAGATTCCATCGGAAAATCATCCGGTTTTTAAGAATTGCTTCAGAACTTCCTCCAGGATTTAATTTGCAAATTTCTTTGCTAAAACTTTAGAAAACATCTCAAGGAATTGTTTCGGAAATTCTTTTAAATATGCATTTGGCGATTCCTTTACAATTTTTTAATTCCTTTAGGTGTTTGTTCGAAAATGTCTTGTGAAAATCCCTCGGAAATACCTTTATAAAATACTTTGCAGATTTATTCAGATATTCTTCTGATTTTTTTAGGAATTTCTTTGGAAACTTAGTTAAGAATTCTATCGGAAATCTCTTTGAAATTTATTTCAGCTATTTTTTTAAAGAAACTTAAGAAAACTTCTTAAGGAATTGTTCCGGAAATATAATTTCTTCAGAAAATCCTTCAGAACTTCTTATAAAAAAACCTTCAGGAAATGTGTAAATGCAAAAATATGAGATTGCTGGGTCCATGATGTTAGGCATAATGCCTTCTTTATTTGTATTTGTATTTAAAATGGTCTATCTGACAAACAGTCTTAATAGCTTGAGCTTGAGCTTGATTGACTGCTCGTAGTTGCTACTCCATTATGACATGACCAGATCAGCTGTTCTTGCACAGGGAGCCAACAGATGTTTGCTCACATCTTCAATGTACAAGTACTGGGGATCTCATTTGTTAGGTCATACTGGCGCCTGCCCTGTTAGAATACTCAAGTTGAAGGTATAGGAATAGTAATGGAAACGGTAAGGAAGTCCATTTCCAGTTCTAGCGATTGCTAGAAAATGAAAAATAAAGAGAAAGATACAAAGTAGGAGAATGGAACGGACCTGGGATTGAACCCACGACCTCCTGCGTATGAGGCAGAAGCAGTAGCCATATGACTACCAAGCCCGCTGACAAACAGTCTTAATAGAAATAAAAACTTATTACTAGTTTAACAAACATTTAACCAGATTTACGAAACGTGTAGTTTACTCGTTGAACTCGAATAAATCTTTGATAGTCGTAAATGCACGAATACATGCCGAGATCGGTTCATTGTATCCAAACACCGTTCGATGGTAGCGTGGTTGTAGTAAAGTAGTATTCCGCGGTGATCTATTCGGTACACGGAAGTTCATCATGGATAGAAGATCGGGGGCATCAGTTTCAGCAGCTAATAGTTTAGCAACAAACAAAGATTGCTGTCTTTTTCGTCGGTTTTTCAGCGTGTCTAAACCTAGCAATCGACATCTATCAGGATACGGCGGCAAGTTTTCAGGATCTCTCCACGGCAAAGATTTTAGCGCTGAACGTATGAATCTCCTTTGTACTCGCTCGAGTCTTAAGCACCACGTGACCTGATGGGGGTGCCAAACAACAGACACAGTTTCCAAAATTGGAGGACGAGTGCACAGTACAATGATTTCCAGCAGTGTGGATCAGAGAAATCCTTCGCGACCTTAGAAATGAAGCCTAGCTGCCTTGTTGCCTTCGAAATTATCGCTGAACGGTGCAAATCAAAAGTCATTTTTGAGTCCAGCATAATCCCAAGGTCAGTCACACTTGAGACCCTGTCAAGAATTTTGCCATCAATATGATAGTCGAACAATATTGGAGATACGGTACGGTGAAATGTTATCACAGTTTAGTCCTGCGGCACCAGTCGGATAGAGTTAACGATACTTGTAGAGCCTGGCAATCATCCAACGTTCGTAAAACATCAGCATACACAATAGGTGTCTATATCCACTTATAAACAGAAAATCAAAATTTTGTCTTAAGAACAAACTAATTTTTAGACCAGCTAAGTTGTATGCTGTGCCAATATGGACTAGTGGCTGCAATACCAAAAAGAAGGCACTTCAGAGGATTCAAAATAAAATTTTGAAAATGATTCTGAAGTTGCCTCCGTGGTATACTGCCGTTCTACGCATAATTGTCCCATGTACATAGGATATCCCAGCAAACATGGGACAAATATGCGTATGAAGGCAGTATAGTACCAATGAACTTCATAGAATTTCTAATATTGAGACATTGCAACAAATGTCCAACAAAATAATTTCGAATAATATATTTGTCACATTTGGCTAGAAGTGATTTTTAAAAGTTAATTTTTGATCTAGCAGAAGTCCTAAATATTTCGCTTCGCTAGACCAATTAATTGGATCCCCATTCATAAGTCTGCTAGAAGGTTTCAAATAAGAAGCTTTCGGCTTATGTGGGAAAATAATAGGCTGAGTTTTGGAAGCATTCGGGGAAATTTTCCATTTTTGCAAGTAAGTGGAGAAAATATCCAAACTTTTTTGCAATCTACTACAAATGACACGAAGGCTTCGCCCTTTGGCTGAGAGGCCCGTGTCATCTGCGAACAAAGATTTTTGACACCCTGGTGGTAAATCAGGTAAGTCAGAAGTAAAAATGTTATACAATATGGGCCCCAATATGCTGCCTTGGGGGACACCAGCCCTTACAGGTAATCTATCAGATTTAGAATTCTGATAGTTTACCTGCAGTGAGCGATCTGATAATTAATTTTGGATCAGTTTAATGATGTACAGAGGAAAATTAAAATTCATCAATTTTACAATCAAACCTTCATGCCACAACACTGTCAAATGCTTTCTCTATATAAAGAAAAGCAACTCCAGTCGAATATCCTTCAGATTTGTTGAGCCGAATTAAGTTCGTAACTCTTAATAACTGATGAGTGGTTGAATGCCCATGGCGGAAACCAAATTGCTCATCAGCAAAAATAGAATTGTCATTAATATGAACCATCATTCTATTTAAAATAATCTTTTCAAACAGTTTGCTTATTGGAGAAAGCAAACTGATTGGGCGATAACTAGAATCCTCAGCTGGATTTTTGTCCGGCTTCAAAATTGGAACAACTTTGGCGTTTTTACATTTATCTGGGAAGTATGCCAATTGAAAACATTTGTTAAATAAATTAACCAAAAAGGATAAAGAGCTCTCAGGAAGTTTTTTGATAAGTATGTAGAAAATACCATCATCACCCGAGGCATTCATATTTTTAAATTGTCTAGTTATAGATCTCACTTCATCCAAATTAGTTCCCAACGAAGGGTCAAAAACATTATATTGGTTGAGAATGTCTTCGAAGCTTCGGGTAACCTGACCATCAATTGGACTAGTGAGACCTAGACTAAAATTATGGGCACTCTCGAACTGCTGAGCAAGTTTTTGAGCCTTTTCGCCATTTGTTAATAAAATTTTATTTCCCTCTTTAAGCGCTGGAATTGGTTTTTGAGGTTTTTTTAAAGAATTTTCGTTAATTTCCAAAAAAGTTTCGAAATATGATCCAACTTCGAGACATTATTCTCAAATTTGGTTTTGCTTAGAATAGCGAAACGTTTTTTAATTTCATTTTGCAAATCTCGCCAAATAACTTTCAAAGCGGGATCGCAAGTTCTTTGGTATTGCCTTCGCCTCACCTTTTTAAGACGGATCAGTAGCTGAAGATCGTCGTCAATAATAATGGAGTTGAATTTAATTTCACATTTAGGAATTGCAATGCCTCTGCCTTCGACAATTAAATTTGTCAAAGATACGAGAGCATTATCAATATCACTTTTGGTATCGAGAGGAATATCAACATCAAAATTCCTATCGATATACGTTTTGAGAGAATCCCAATCAGCTCTATGATAATTAAAAGTAGAGCTGATTGGATTATGAATGGCTTCTTGAGAGATTTCAAATGTCACAGGAAGGTGATCACAGTCAAAGTCAGTGTGAGTTACCAATTGGCCACACAGCTGACTTGAATCCGTTAAAACCAAATCAATTGTCGAAGGATTTCGAGTGGATGAAAAACAAGTGGGTCCATTGGGATATTGAATATCCCAATCTACAAATAAAATGTTGCCGTTGGAATTGCTTTGAGCATTATGCCATGAACGGTGTTTGGCATTGAAGTCACCAATTACGAAGAATTTAGATTTGTTGTGAGTCAGAATTTGAAGATCAGCTTTCAACAAATTTTTTTGCTGCCCATTGCATTGAAAAAGCAAAAAAGCTGCAATGAAGGAAAATTGTCCAAAATTTGTTTCAACAGAAACTCCCAAGGTTTCAAAAACTTTGGTTTCGAACGAAGAAAATAATTTATGTTTGATATGTCTATTGATTACAATGGCGACCCCACCACAGACGCTGTCAAGACGATCATTTCTGAAGATAAAATAATTTAGATCTCTTTTAATGGAGAGTCCTGGTTTTAAATAAGTTTTTGTTATAATGGCAATATGCACATTATGAACTGTTAGGAAGTTGAATAATTCATCTTCCTTACCCTTTAGAGAGCGGGCATTCCAATTTAGAACTTTCACACAATTATTTGGATCCATTGAAACGGAGTCCGATAACAATTTTCTGTGTGTACTTTATACCAACCTGAACAGCTTCTGGAATGGTATTTGCTTTGAACATTGCATCAATCATGTGATGCAATTGTTCAGTTAAAAAATCAAAATCGGAAGCAGTCATGCTACCTGAATCGGCAACATGACCATTATTTTCCGTTGGGACATGGGTATAAACCTCATTTTGAGAAGAGAAATTTTGTCTACCAGCAGCGATGTTTGCATACGTAGGTACATTGGAAATCGTTTGCATACGTAGGTACAATTGAAATTTACTGAAGTGCTTGCTACCCGTTGGCGAGCGGCAAAATTTGTTTGTGAATTGTGGTGGGTATGAATTGCTCGACCGGTAACCGGTTTCGAAATTTGAGCGTTTGAAAAATTTCTACCCGTCGAATCTGGGATCCCATTGGAATTTCCCGTCATCAATCTTGCACGGGAATTCAAAACTTTTTTGCGTGAAGGGCATTCCCAGAAATTGGATTTATGATTACCCCCACAATTTGCACACTTAAATTTATTGGAATCTTCTCTCACAGGACATGCGTCCTTGGCGTGAGAGGTTCCACCACAAATCATGCATTTAGCATCCATGTGGCAATGTTTGGTTCCGTGACCCCACTTTTGGCACTTACGGCACTGAGTGGGGTTTTGGAAATTTCCCCCAGGCCTGCGGAAATGTTCCCATGTAACACGGACATGGGACATAATACAGGCCTTTTCCAAACTTTTCATATTATTTAGTTCACTTTTGTTAAAATGAACTAAATTAAATTCTTGAGAAATGCCCCTCTGGGAAGTACCAGAGTGAGATTTCTTTTTCATCTTAATTACTTGGACTGGTGAGAATCCAAGTAATTGAGAAATTTCAATTTTAATCTCATCCAGTGATTTATCATCACTGGGCAGACCTTTCAAGACGACTTTGAACAATCTCTCAGTTTTGTCGTCGTATGTGAAGAATTTATGGCGCTTCTCAGTTAAATACTGAAGAAGACGTTTGCGATCGTCAAAGGATCCCGGCAAAACGCGGCAGTCACCCTTCCTAGCAATCTGAAATGAAACCTTGATCCCCTGAAGGTTACTCAAGATTTCATTCCGAAAGCCAGAAAACTCGGCAACATAAACCACAATTGGCGGAATCCGTTGTTTCTTCGCATGAATCGAATCACCTGGGCTAGAGGTAGATTCGATTTCCTCAAATTCGTTATTAATCAAATCGATAGGAGAAGAAACAATGTCAACGTTAGATTTAGAAGGAATATCTGAAGTCTCCAGCTTCCTTCTATTTTTTCCGCGCTTGGGCAGGACGGTCTTGAAACCTTGTTTCTTTGAAGGAAGTGGAGAATTCAGAGACTCCCCCTTTCTCTTGTTTTTATTAATGCTCATTGCTGAGCGTGGAGACGTGACCTTCTAAGAGGTTTTTTCCCAGAACGGTGTCCCTGCAGGATTACCACCGCTTGTCGGAATTTTACTTCCACAAACGGGTCCAACGTAAAACGAAGGCACGGGTCCTTGCAAAGATCGTAACGGGATCAGTGGGTACAAATAGCGCTAAGAAGCACCGTTGAAATTAAAATAGCTTCGGGTAGTATTAAAAACTTCCTTCCGCAAAGAGAGAAAAGAACCGCACAGCACGATGCGGTCTGCGTGACCAACATAGTTTGCTTGGACGTAGCAGCCAAGGTACCGGTACTATATGTGTCAAACGGCAAAGTTATAGTCTATTCAGATTACGCCATTTATGATCATAAATATCATAATAAACAACAACCTGATGCCATCAGCCATCATTCAATTTTCTTTCTCCGCTTTGACATGATATTTATTACGATAAATAATCTAATCGTAATTTGAATAATCTGGCTTATTGAAGCATATTTTAGCAGAATGATTTCAATGGTTACAGCGCCACTAGCGTTCTAATTACTGCTTTACTGTAAAAACACCTTCGGAAAATGCATCGAATATGTTTTTTGAAATTCTTTGGGATTTTTTAGGAACTCATTCAGGAGTATCTTAAGGAAAACTATAGAAAACACATGGAGGGGTTTTGTTTTTGGATATTTTACTTTTAAGAATTCTTTGGAAATACTTCGAGAATACCTTTAGAAACTCCTTGAAAAATGCATTCGGGAATGCTTTGGCTATTCTTTCCAGAATTCCTTCAGCAAAAATCCTCCACAAATCACTATACACTTTTTTTAAAAATCTCTTCAGGTTCCCTTTCGGGAATTTCTTTAAAAAAACCATACGAAAAAACGTCCGGAAATTCGTTTTGAAATTCCTCCGGGAATTCTTTTCGATTTTATCTTGTAAATTCCTTCAGAAATAATTTTGAAAATTGCTAATCATTCTAATGGATACTGTTTTAGTGATTTCTTTTAAGGGTATGCGATAACACACTTTTTCCTAACGAAACGAAACGAAACGAAATTTAAAATGTCTATGTTGATTCGGATCGAAACGAAACGAAATATAGATTTACTTTCGAAACTTCGAAACGATACGAAATCAAGGTTCATTCATTTCGAAATTTTTCGAAACGAAACGAAATTTTAATTTTTTTCCGCGGAATTTTTATTAAATTCGTTTTACGTTATGTACGCAATTCTGATTTCACTTTTTCGAAGTCAAATAACTGTTTTGCGACCAATAGAGTTATAATAACAGAAGAGGCAGTCTGTGATAAATCGCAGCATGTGATAAATCGGCGATAAGGCAATACCCCAGCTCCCGAACCTGATCAGTTTTATATCAGTAAGTATACACTTAAGTTTGTTTTTTACGCGGTACCGACGTAAAAAAAACCGCGTTATTTAAACAAAAAACGACATAAAAAAAATTTTATATTATGGTGCCTACTGCGGACTTTGAACAGTTTTTATGTCGGTGCCTACTGGGGACTTAGAAAATTTGAAATCGGTACTTATAATTGACGGGGCTTTTACCTATTTGTTCGCTAGGTGTTGTTTGTAGGTCATAGTACGCTAGTTTTTGAGATATGAAACCAGGAATGTGTTCCGATCTATGCTCAAACTCATCCAAGAATTTCCTGGAATAAGTCCTTGAGATCTATAAGCGTAACCAAAGATCTGTCCGCCTGTTACATGCTCTATGTTCACGATTGCAGTGCGTGTAGTGATTCACTCGCGACAAATTCGATTTCACTGTCTGTGATATGATCACGGCGAAATTCTTCGAGGGGAAAAGTCCAAAATCACTTGCGAACCAAACCACTTCAACTGCGACAACGACGACGGGATCTTCTTTCACCTTTGAACGGGCTTGTTCGGATTAACCGGATTAACCGACCGATGGAATAAATAGAAAAAGTGTGCGTTTGATTCGAGTGCTGTATTCAACTAACTGCTGTGACGATCGTGTGAGAGGTTTACAATAGAGAGCGTATGAAGTCTGTATGATATGTGTGGTTGCGATTATACAGAGTGTGTGCATATGATTATAAATATAATTTTCGAATTCATAGTGTGTAGTTCAAACTAAGCAAAGAGTGTTCTAAACACTCTATGTGACTCATAGAAAAGATTGTGTTCAAAGCACAATTTCCGAAGTAAGGCCTTTAGATCTATACGCGTAACCAAAGATCTATCAGTCTGTTTCAAATATGTTACATGCCCTGGGTGACTCATAGATCTATTCTATGTTCAAAGCCTAAGTTCTTGGTCATCCAAAAAAAATCCGAAGTAAGGCCTTTGGATCTACACGCGTAATCAAAGATCTGTCCGTCTCTTTCAAATAAACTTCATGCTCTGTGTGGCTCATAGGATAGATTGTAATCAAAGCCTAAGTTCTTGGTCATAAAAAAAAAATCCGGAAGCAAGGCCTTTAGATCTGTAAGCGTAACCAAAGATCTATCAGCCTGTTTCAAATATGGTACATACTCTGTATGACTCATAGAACAGATTGTGTTCAAAGCCTAAGTTCTTGGTCATCTAAAAAAATCCGGAAGCAAGGCCTTAAGACCTACACGCGTAACCAAAGAACTTATGCTTTGATAACAATATCTTCCATGAGTAACACAGATTATGTACCATATTTGAAACAGGTAGAAAGATCTTTGGTTACGCGTGTAACCAACTTTGAAACAGGCGGAAAGATCTTTGGTTACGCGTGTAGATCTAAAGGTCTTACTTCGGAAATTTTCTGGATGACCAAGAACTTATGCTTTGAACACAATCTATTCTAACAGTCACACAGAGCATGTACCATATTTGAAACATGCTAATAGATCTTTGGTTACGCGTATATACCTAGAGGCCTTACTTCGAAAATTGTTTGGATGACCAAGAACGTATGCTTCGAACACAATCTATTCTATGAGTCACACAGAGCATGTACCATATTTGAAACAGGTGGACAGATCTTTGGTTACGCGTATAGATCTAAAGGCCTTACTTCGGAATTTTTGCGGATGACCAAGAACTTAGGCTTTGAACAGAATCTATTCTATGAATCACACAGAGTACTTACCATATTCGAAACAGGCTGATAGATCTTTGGTTACGCTTATAGATCTCAAGGCCTTATTTCAGGAAATTCTTGGATGAGTTCGGAACACATTCCTGGTTTCATATCACAAAAACCATGTACCATATCACGATCCATACTAGCGTACTATGACCTACAAACAACACCTAGCGAACAAGTCCCCAGTAGGCACCGACATAAACAAATGTTCTAAGTACCCAGAAGGCATCAACATATAAAATTTTCTAAGTCCCTCAATAGGTTTTTTACGTCGTTTTTTTTAAATAACGCGGTTTATTTTTACGTCGTTTTTTTTTTTTTCTAAATAACGCGGTTTTTTTACGCGGTTTTTTACGCGGTACATGGAGTGTATAAAAATATAGAAATTGTGATATTTTTCATATACGGATTCAAATTTCGCTCAAAAACCTTAGTTCACTTAAGAATTATATAATTATGCTGAAGCACATACTACATATTGTCTTGTCAGCGTGGTTTTATAGTGTTGAGATAAGTCAAAATTAGAAAATGAATGCTTAGGTTTATTTTTTATTTAGTGGGATACTCAATTATGTATCCACATCTGCCAGGCGTATACGCAGATAGAGAACTGATATTACTAGACCAACATTTGAAAAGGGCGTAACAGCCAAAATTTATTCCTTCTTATTCGTCCATATATATATATATATATATATATATATATATATATATATATATATATATATATATATATATATATATATATATATATATATATATATATATATACCATAGTTTTTTTCTCATTAGAAGAATCATGTGCACCTTTCTAAAATGCATAAAAAATCTCAAAATTTACACAACAGTCGAAGTCAACAACCTTATTGAATACTTGCTTCAAAATATCCAATTCATGACCAATAAATAACGATGCTCCTTACTGTCAATTTAGGATTAGGAGCGGAAAATTAGTTTAACACTCATTGTTATAAAAGACCGAGGAATGCTCTGCATCTCCGTTAGCGCTACGGGAAAGGAATCATTAATTAGTTGAGAAGGTAATTCATGTGAAGCCCCTTGGTAAGCGACTAAATATTTATTGTAAACGAAGTTATTTTGAAAACAAGAAGACGAAGATTGTGTTTCAAATCAATCTAATGCAAGATCAATGTGCTTCGTTTAATAAGCTTTTACAACACTATCGATTCCGCACTAAATAATTTTGTGCTCACCCATGCAGACATTAGTTTTATCACTTCGCGTTCTCCAACACTACACTATAAAAAAAATACACGAGAGGGCCGTGTGTTTTACACATGAATTTGCGCATGTTGTCAAAGCAAATCAATTTCACGTGTAAAACATATGACATCGCTCACCCGAAATTCATCATTTGTTTATAAACAAACCACAAGGTATTAACGTGTAAAGCAAATAGAATTCGGTTGCTTGACTTGACATATTCACTTGTTTAATATATGACATCGAAGTATAATCGTGTTGAATTTCATTTGTAATAACGAGTGAATTTTGTGTTTCTTCCATATTTAAATAATGATGATAATTGCATAATCGTCCGGAGTCCGATTTCCGTCATCGGATCGAATTCCATTTCCAGAAACATATTTTTGCTATAACTTCAACGAATCAACAGTTGAAGTATAGGAAAGCATCTTTCGTTGGTTTTCGAACCTCTGACGGAAATCGCATTCCGAACCTATAAAATAAAATGAGATCAAGTTGATAAAAATTGCAGCCGAAGCGGGAGATTGTATTTATTATATTTAAAAACTGAATTCCATAAAACACCATTACTAGCTGCGGTCGAAGAGTTTGTTCACGAGCAGGTAAGTGCTTTAATCTTCTGACATCTGCAATCGATGAATCAGGTTCTTATCCACACAGATAACCAACAAGTTCAAATTCCATTTAAAAGAATTGGTGTCGATGAACGTGATCGCTTCGGTGCTGATGCCTACCAGCGGGAAACCGTCACGAAGTACGTACATCGTAAAGGGTAGTCGGAAGAAGCTGGTATTGAGGATTAATCCACCGACGAACCGACGTGTCACCCCATAGAAAATAATTCAAATTTGCTGCCCACGACGCCATGATGAAAAATCATCGAACACTACCGCCACCCCTATAATGGCTCGCGAAGTTTTCGTGGCTCAGCCACCAACCTACGTGTATTAACATTGCAGCGGAGTTGTGTCTCAGCTCATTTGACAGGAGCGATCGCCCGCTAAAGCGAATGACCGTTAAAAAGCGTGGGACAATCAGAGAGCGCCAGTGACACGTCGGTTCGTCGGTGATTCATCTTCGGCGTATCAGTAAATATCATGTCATCCTCTTTATTGATACCCCGCAGAAGCAGGAAGGGAACATGCAATACATAAAAAAAGTACCAAGTTAGTATTAATTTCAAACCCAAAGGAAATCGCATTCCGGATGCATCAATTGAAATAAATTATTAATTGGAAAACCAAAAAATGGACTTTTTTCTCGTTCACTTACAATGCCAAACGATTTTCAACTATATGGAAGTTAAATAAAGTAGATTTTGAGAAAATCTTTGTAGATTTGTAGGCATTCATAAATATATTGTTTAAATTAATTAAATCAAATATTGTACTTGTGTTTACCTGAATTAGCAGTTTTGCTTTATTTTATTTATTTATTTGCCTCATCCACATCTTACGGAAGCTTTCAGTGCCTTCTGCCCTCCTGGTCACTACTCGGGTTACTGAATAATAAATTGCCCCTTCCTTCCACACTATCGTTTTACATTTGTGATTTAACATTTATATAGAAACACGAATAAATTGTTCATAATAAATAATCAAACATGGTGTTTTTTTTTTCTTTATAGAAGTGAAATTTAATGTAAAGTTAGTTCACTACAGCTGCTAATTGCAACTCTTTCGAAACATACTTGAACATGTGCGATTTTATTGAAATAATGACACATTGTTCGTCTAAATGCATACTGAAATTCGTTTGAATGGATTCATAACATGTTTTAGATAAACATATGACATCGTGGTGTATCAAGTATGGAATTTTCTATTTACATTGATGTTTGAATTGTGTTTGCGAAGAACATCTCAGTTATGTGAAATACACCATACTTGATGGTGTAACATGGAATGAAATGTCCACATTTTGAAACACACGAGTCGAACGTGTATTTGTTATGAATATTCATGGATATGCATATCATAATGTAGTGTATCAGTAATGGATTCTGTCATAAACATTGACATTTGATCTGAGAGTGTGAAGAACTTCGTGTTGATGTGGATTGCACTAGACTTGATGGTGTAAGCGGATTGAAAATATCCATATTCCGAAAAACATGAATCGAACGTGTATTTTTTTATCAGTGTAGCTGGCGTGATCAACATCAAGACGATCGATTGCACACTGTTTAAACAAATTTCTGCTACGCGAGGTAGATTTTTTCCACTTCGCGTTCTCCCGGACTAGCTGCCGTCCCACGATCGATTTCGCATTTATATTGTGCTAATAGTAAAAAAAATATCACGAAATTTAAATTAGAATCTTGGAAACACTGAAGACGTTTTATAGAAGAAAACTACATACGTACTTGTCGACTAAAAATGGGGTTATGAAGTAATTGTAAATAGAAAAACTTGTATAACCTAATGTTTGAAAACAACTTTACGTTTTCGTTCAGCGGCGCAGCCAAAATTTTTGATAATATAAAGGCTGGTTCAAGTTTCGAAATTCCGCGGAATTCCGTTAAATTTCGTTAGAAGCTAACTTTTTCTAGCGAAATTTTTGCAATTTTGCGAAACGAAACGAAATCAAGAAATCAGATTTCGCCATGCTCAAATTCCGCGAAATTCCGCGAAATTCCGCGGAATTTCGTTTCGAACCACCTGAAACGAAATTTTTCGAAATACCGCATATGCTTAATTTCTTTGAATAATTCCTTGAAAAAATGATCCCGAAATTCATTCGGAAGCTTCCTCCAGGAATTGCTTTGAAAAATCCCAACTAATTTAGTATTTTTTTAAATATTCCTGAAGAATTTCCGAGGGAATACCTAAAAGAATTTACAAAGCAATCCCTAATTGATTCCCCGAATAATTTCCTAGATTTCACCAACGATCCATTAACGTTCACTACATTTTCGATAAATTTGATTGGTATATTTATTCAAATAGGGGAACAGACGGCTTTGGCAGGTTTTGTTCTATTATTGGCAGGGGGGTTTTTGTCGACCGAATTTTATGAAATTTGGCCACAATATTCTTTGATATGCAAAGAATGTTTGGGCCAAATTTAAACATAATCATTAATAAAACCCCCCTGCCAATAATAGAACAAAACCTGCCAAAGCCGTCATTACCCCTATATCCAAGCATTTTTTTTTCATCTTTTGAGAGAATTTCACTCATGATTGAAATTTCTCTGATTATGTAAGGAATTCCCTGATAATTACAGGTTTTTTCAGGTAGTAGAGACACCCTGTTGAAGTGATTATGTCGCTTAGAATGAGTATTGTACAAATTTCCCTCAATTAACCAGTGGAACAGGCTAAGATTGGAAGATCTAAACAGAAAATGCTATTTCAATGTGTGTTGCTTCATAAAATAACAGAATCCACCATAATGATGAATTTAATCACCGCGAGACAATTATGTGTAGAAATTAAGCAATGGGACAAATAGACTTGATGTTGTTTCAAATGATTGTCCGAACAAAGTTCGAAATCTGTTTGTTCTAGAGTTTTCTAAAAGTATACATCATAAAAGACTGCTCCGTGGTGAAAAGTCAAAATCCCCAAAAACTAAAATGGGACAATTATGCGTAGAAAGGCACACTTGTCATTAGACGAGTTTGTACAATCCCATTTAATTCCTACACAGTATTTAATGTATTTTATATTGATAACAATGGTAACATGGAAACCAAAGTCAGACCAAATGTGTTTATAAATAATCGTTTCTGACTCTCAATTTAGTTTTACATATTTTCTTATTTTTTAGAAATATCAAGAGCAGCTGATGGTTGACCATTGATGAGAATCCTTACTTACTTAATATTACACTTATTGGCAGCCAGAGGGGCTTGACAGCTACAAAATAAGACGCAATAAATCGTTCAAAAAAGTCTTTACGGTTGCGTTTTGATCTTTCTGATCAGCAATCTCTCTAGAACCCTAGCGAGCCCAAAATCAAATTGATGGACAACAACTTTTCCGACAGGATTGGTGAAGGTGCCAATGCCGTTCCAGTTCAATTTAAGAACGGTTTCTGATTTTGTTAGAGGGGTCTTCAGATAGATTGTAGACTACAGACGATAAGAAATGTTTGTGGGATGCGATGTGGTATATCATCCTCGTATACGTTTCATAGGCCTCGTACAGACAAACAATGGACTTTATTAAATATTTTTATTAATGCCAAAGTCTCTGTCTGTCAATTGTAATAACTATTCGCGGACGCTCAAATACACCCTGTTTATGTGGAATATTATATTGGATACTGGTAACTTATTTATGCTCGAGGACCAAAAGCTAAGTCGCTATCAGGACAAACCAAAATGTCAACCCTGTCTGCAAACTGTAAAACCGTTTCTGGTGATTCCATCCAATGTATTTGACTCGTCAAAGTATACGCAAGTCTACGTAAACCAGATTTGACTAGAAGATGTTTCTGTGAGTATTTTGTACGAGTAAATTATTTGTACGAGAAAGAAAAAATAGAAATACAGTATTGAACCGATTTTACCACCTATTTTATTACGTTTTCGACCCAATTTTGTCACCCCAAGAAAATTTGAAAACTTCAGTGGTTGCTTTTATTGCAATGGATTATGTATACATATAACAAACAGTCTCGTATTTTCTGAGACTTTGAGGTTTCATGCGGGGTCGGAGGCTTCTTATGTACTATCTACAATTTATGCAATACGATACAATTGGTCCGCCACTAATAACGCTATTGCCCAGCTAGTGGTATCCTTGGTATCGTGTGAAACGGTATTCAATACCGAATAAAGATGTTTATTATTCCTTCCTTAAAAAAGCTTCATTTTCTGAAATATAGATTTAAAATTAAAACCAGGCTTGAATCAACTCAAATTAAATCACCGTGAACCAAAAATTGTAAACATTTGCAAAATATTGACATTTCGCCAAACAAGCCTCGATTCAAGGCTACTTCGATGTTACTGCAGGAATCTGTACAAAGCATATGTCATGTATGAATCACCCCTTATATGTTTTATGGCTAGCGTAAAAAGCTGGAATATGGTAAAAAATTATTTATTACGGTAACACCAAAATGATTTTTCTGGCAAAAAATTATTTTTTAAATATCTTGAATTCTATAGGTTCTAAACTAATGACTTATTCGGCAAAAACGCGTATTTTGGCAATACAAAAAAGTTTGCGGAATATACTTGTACACTAAGAGTTGTAGTTTTTAGAATATTATAAAATCAATGGTGTTACCGCGATAATTTTTTACCCTATGAATCAATATGGTCGAAACTTAGGTGTGGTAAAATTCAAGTTATGTCTGAGCTCTGGTCAAATTTTCAGCAAAATTGGTTCACACGCAATCGAGATCTAGATCTCCAAAGACCATTTTGTATGAAAAACGGCAAGTGGACTTTTTAATATGCAGATCACTGTAATTGTACCTTGACAGATACGTATTTCGACCTCAACAGTAAGGTCGTCTTCAGTGTCTCGTACTCTCGTCAAGGTACAATTAGGTGGTGGAATTAGTACTGGAAGAATTCTCAGAAAGATTTCTGAACGAATCCTCGGAAGAATTCTTGGATGGATTTTCGAAGAAATTCCTCCGGGAAATCAAGCATTTCCACATTTTTTATCTGCGAGTTTCCTAAGTTACCATGTTTGTATTCGTATTAGGTATCGTGGGGCTATAACACGATTATGCTTGCTGAGTGAAGTTAAGAAAATTTACAACCCGAAATTTCCTAAGCCGGAGAATCATACCCAGCCATCTTTAGCATGGCCTTGCTTTATAGCCGCCCAATCGATAAAATTGGTAATTGTTCTTTCTTTGCCATAGTTGTGTTACTAATTGTCTGTTTTCATTAATTTGGGGTGCCCACAATAGTATGTAAAATGCAATGCATTGCCAAAATGGAATATTTTCTTTCACTATTGCTTTAACCAAGATAATTAGTGTTTAAAAGAAGTTAATTTTATTCAAACGCATTCATACCGTGTTTTTACATTCTATTACTATCGGTTCGCATAGATCAGAGAGGGACTGATAAACTAGCAGTTAGTTGACGGTGCTCGTTTCGTTTTACATAGTTTGTTAGGATTTTGTGGTAAAGAACAAAAACACACAAGAGTAAACACAAGAAGTTTTTAAGTGATAATGAAAATATACAGCCTTCTATCAAACTGGGAACGTAATGTCTTCCTGTTCAAACGAAAATAATAATCCTGGGATTTTACAATTTACCAAAGATAATATATTTGATTTAATTAATTTACATTAATTACTTTTGTTTTCACATTACCGATGCAGTGTTTTCATGTTGCAATAACAATCTTACTTGTAATTCAGTACAACAAATCTAGCTTCTACTTCATGATAATAATGACGTGCTTAGAAAAATAAAAATAATTGACAGTATGCACTTGAAGAAGCATAAAAAGTTTACGGTAGTAGCTGCTATATGTGAATAAAATATGCGAACTCAAAAAGGTACGATTAATAGAACAAGAGGGATACAACAAAACTATTAATGGCTTGATTTCAAAATTGTGAAAGATAAGACATATCAGCTATGAGTTTTCTCCCTCTTGTTATGTCAATCGTACCTTTTTGGATTTGTATATTTTTATACTACCGCCATCACGTTTTTTTGGTTCTACAAGGGCGTACGCTCAATCATATTTTTAAGCCCTATCTTTCACAGTCGGCGGTCTCCAGATTTTTTAACAAACTTAAAACACCGCCTGTTTTTTTTCTGGTGACCCTAAAGAAGTATTAAGACGCACACGATCAATCGCTCCACTCCCTATTTGAGTGGAAGTGAGAATAATTGGGGAAACATGAAACAGCGCGCACATTCGCACACAACCACACCGACCGATTGAAGGGAGCGATCCCTTACAGATCTTCATCCTCGTCCGGTAGTGCGGTGGCTTGCGCTTCCTGCAAATCCTTCTCGATCTGTTGCTGCCAGTCCTTGTCCATCTTGACCTCTGGCGGGAGCAGGGCGGGCATGGCTACGAACTCCAGGTTTGGATCACCGACCAACTTGCGGGCCAGCCACAGGAACGGCTTCTCGAAGTTGTAGTTGGACTTGGCGGAGATGTCGTAGTACTGGAAGTATAGAAGAAAAAAAAAGTTTTTTATGCTTTCGAGAAAGGTAATGATGTTGATTAAAACTAGGTACGTATTAAGAATTGTTAAATCTCACTTTGCCACAACTAAATCCAGTAAAATGAGGATTAAGTCTAGGAAACTGCAAGATTTGCGTTACTTTAGCGTACATTAGCCCCTCGATTATGAATTAAATGTCATAACCAAGTCAAGGGTACGCAAAATGTTCAATGTTTTACTAATCTGAACTATTTGTTGTAAATTTCCCGTCCGGCTTCCAAACGGGTTCGGACATGCAGGGCAGCGCAAGCACGTTGCGATAACGGTCGGTATATGAGAACAAGACTGATGTTGCCCCGCTATCGGACGCGTATTGCTTCCCTTCTAGGAACGGCAGTCGGATTGCTGACATGTCCAGAACAATGTCAATCTGGATATGCGGGACGTACCCAATCCTGGAAATAGTTTCATCTCCTGATGATGAGGGTTTTGTAATAGTCCAATACTAATACAAAAACGCAACGTGCCGCAACCCGAAAAAAAGGTTCCTCTGGAAGTCAGGTTTGATAATTTTCACATTGACCGCTGAAATGCTTGTCATTTTGTTTTGGATGAAGAAAATTATTTTGAGCTTTTTAGTGGAATGTCTTCACTTGTCATAAGACGAGTTTGTACAATCTCATTTAATTCCACCACTTAATTGTACCTTGACAGATACGTATTTCGACCTTAACAGTAAGGTCGTCTTCAGTGTCTCGTACGAGACTGTTGAGGTCGAAATACGTATCTGTCAAGGTACAATGAAGTGGTGGAATTAAATGGGATTGTACAAACTCGTCAAGTGAAGTTTTGGATGTTTTAAGTGTGGAGTTGCACTCTGCATTTTAAAGGATCGAAACTGTTTTGTTCAGTTCCATAACCCATGCTAACCTCAAAACCTATTTTTATTACACAGTCGTCTAATCTTATTCTTATGTGCGTTTTGACTATTTTATCAACAAACAAGAATTTTGAATGTATGTATTCAATGTTTAGTATTGTTAATTGCAAAAAAAAAGTCGTGGGAAGGTAAGGGTTGAGAAGTTCATATACAGGGTCGTGTTCGCACATTCCGTGGACTAACCGTGTGTTACACGGGATGAAACGATACCACTGAGGTATCGATACTTTTACTTTAAAATAGTATCGTATAAAAGTATCGATACCACTAAATATCGAATTAAAAGTATCGATACCTACTCGTATCATATGAGTACTCATATAGTGATTGTTTTGTCACTGTCAAGTAGTTATTCATCATTTATGTTAAATGGAACACTAAAGAATTAAGCACATTTTATTACTATTTGTTCTTCGATAATTTAATTACTTTATTTAAACTTTATTTCACGTGAATCATTTAATATGTAAATATCTTTTGATCATTAATAGTAGTTTGTGCAAGTAGTTGCAAAAAGAAGATTTTTTCAGCACGAGTTGTACGTTTATCAAATGGGGCTTGCCGAGTTGGACAAATACTACGAGTGGTGAAAAAAATAGAATTTTGCAACGAGTTGCACACGCTATTTTTTGCAATGACGAAAAATGGGCTTTAAAAAGATAAATCTGTACAAAAATGGTACAGTCCGGACTCGATTATCCGGAGTGTTGAAACAAATTTCACTCCGGATAATCGAACCCTCATGGATTCTGACTACCGTTAGAGGTCAGCGCCGATCCAAAAATTGTCGGCGGCAACGTTTGTCATAATTTTGGTCGGCCATTTTTTTTATTACGATCGTAACGTAAAGTTTTTTTTTCAGGATATTTTAAGACATTAACGGGTGAATCCTTTTAATTTCCCCGGAAAAATCTAATGAGCTGTCCCAGGAGATTCTTCCAAGGTTACTATGGTTGAATCATGTTGATCACAAATGCTGTATGGGATAACAGCGCCTCTAGCGTTCTAATACTTATGCTTCTACTATAAATATAATTCGATTGAAGTAACGAGAAAAATTGACAATCATAAAAGTTGCCTGAAAACTAGAATCTAACAATCTATAAATATCCTTAGTGCACTAAGTGCACCATGGTTAAAATATAATAAATATCCAATATCACACGTATCACATTGTTTCCTTTAAAATATGCTCTTTAGACGGTTTGTTGAGTAAAAGCATAAGTACTAGAACGCTAGTGGCGCTGTCGTCATTTAAATTATTTTGCCAAATTATGCTTCAACAAGCTTTATTTGACCATAATTTATGTGTCATGTTGTAGTGCAAGTTTGGTTTCATCACCAACATTGGTTTGACACTTGTATTACCGGAACTTTGGCTGCCAGGTCGTTGTTTCCTACACTGAAATTAAATCACCGTTATATTCTATGTGCGGGTATCATATAATGATGATTGAACTGGCTTTTTCCCAACTTGATGTGCAGCATTTGAATTTCATCTAATCATGAATATATTTCATGTATAGTAATATACAATATAAAGGTAATTTATGTATATTCTATTGGGCATGACAGTATTTTTTATGTGCAAAGATGGATAGTTGGGAACTATATTAATACTTGCACATAGAATTTAAAAGCGCACAATAGAAAACCTTTCCATCATAACAACATGGCGGACTAAAGGCGTTCGATTTCATTTGGAGAAAAAATGTAAGTGAATTCAGATTATTATCATTAGGCAATCTCAAATACCTTATTTTATTAATTTTATTCTTCACAGCTTTACTCTAATTTGTGCGTGGTTCACATAATAAACAGAATGTAGATCCGCAATAATTCATCAACCACAAGGTTCCGCTGGTGCAGATCCTTTCCTTTCGATAACTTTTCGCACCGAAATCATGGCCGAATTGGAGTCTTCAACAGCTCGACCCTCGACGTAATAGAAATGAACTAGCAACGCGTTATATCCAAAGGGAAAGACACAAGATTCTCCAATCCGATGAATCCCGAAAAAGGCTGCATATCCGGATGAAAAGACGACATATCTTGTGCGGATTTTGTCGACTGTTTTGCGGGAGGTGCCGTCTTTTTGGAGCTTTCCGGTTTGGGAAAACTTGATTAGAGCGATGATTAGATTCGGATTGTAATTAGTGGTGAAGTTAATTGATTGATTTCGGACTGTCATAGTTGCGGTTATAGCCTAACGCCAGAAGGAATATCACAATTTCTTCACCTCCGCTAAACTTCTAAGCGGTGCTTAAAAATGGGTCAGGACCTAAGCGAATGTGAAGAAATCGAACCTTATGATCTAAATTACCTAGGAATATATATAAGTATATAAGTATCACATCGATTAAATCCTCTTTCAAAGAATAAACATCTGATACTATATAAGATTGCTTTTTATTTGGTTTCGTAAGACATAAATAATTGGGAAAGCAAGTCAAACGAACAATATGTGCAGTTGCACATAAAATATATTGGGATGTTTAATAAAATTTATGATCGATGTGCATTTATTTTATGAGTGCGTTGCACATAGAATTCGCTAGTCACGAAATTTCCAGTTTTATGTGCATGACTAGTACAAATCATTTGCAAAGCTTGATTGCAAAAATATATGTGCATTGCACATACATTTTAGATGGCAATTAAGCTCAGTGTAGATGTTAGTCACGCGAACAGGAACGACATTAGCAATCCTATACTTTTGAATCAACTGTTTGTTGCTACTATACAATGGATTTCGAGAAAATAAAAACAAATTTTTATTTGTTCGTTTTTCTGTGGCAATATTTTGTCAGGAGACCGAGTAAGAGTGAATTGTTTTAGATAGTGCGTGAATATTTAAAGTTTTTTCTTGTTTTAATCTTGAAAAGGTATTGCTAATTAGCTTTGTTTTAGCTGGTACTTCTTCAAATTGTTGTTTCAGGAAGAACGTGAGGTCCGATTTCGAAATGCGTTGCTAATCGAAACTGTGGTAGCTGAGCCAAAAAAAAATAGGAATGGAACATTACGTTTTTCTCCTCCCCGCACATTGTATTATATCTTAAATGGCCTAAAAATTACATTATTATTATTCAATTGTGGCTAACCAACAACAGTAACAGTGTTCAATACAGCTAACACCACACCTTGTACTAGCCACAGATTGAAATTCTAATTCATAAATAGCTAGGTTATTAAAATTACTTCACCTAACAAACGTGGAAAATGCTCTTCTCATCATCATTCACACGTGTCAAACATTTTAGAAGAAATTTCCATAACACAAGTGCTAGAAGAATTTAACATATATTTTTTTACTTTTTTCAAATTATTCATCTATTTACATTTATATTACGTCTAAAAGAATATGATTTCTTTGCATATCATTCGAAGAATCATATAAAGTTTCGCAAGATGGAAAAAACATCATATTTTACATTATTACAAACAGAATTACAGATGGGACTGTTATGCTGCAGTTTATAAGATGGGACAAAATGACTTGATATTTTTTTAGAGTTTTGTAGAACTAACTCCCCCTTTAGATCAATTTCTCATAAAGTTTAGCATAAGTTGTGACGATTCCAACAAATAACTCAAAATCAGTGAAAAATCGAATGGGACAATTATGCCGCACACGGCAGTACAGTAGATTGCTCAATTGAGCATTGTATAACCACCCACGATTTGTACACATATGCTATGCTATGCTATAAAATACCTTTTAACAATATATGTATACATCCGAATAAATAATCTTATAACAATAGCCCGTATGAATAAAAAGTAGTAAAATCTACAATATGTAGTTACTACTTTGTAGTAAGGTCCACATGTAGTAAAGTTGCTTTGGTATGAATAATAAACTTTTTCGAACATAGTAGTAAATACTAATTTCGAAAATAAAAAAGTAGTATTTACTACAAAATACATCTGTCAAAATTTGATTTGTTTATGTTTTGTTGTTGTAGTTGTTCCCTAATGTACCATATTTATTGAAAGTTCAAATTCAAATGAAGTAAAAAAGCCCAGCATGATGGAAATTTTGATTCTGGGGCCAAGAATCTTGATATTTTTCATCGCATTGCTTGAGTTCGGGAATTGAATCCAACGGTCAGTTTTCGGCAATTTTCCGACACGCTGACGCTTGCTCCGGTATATGTATTACATTTACGCGTTTTTTAACGTAATTAATTTTTACGCAACTATTTTAAATTTGGGATCTTTGTGGGTTTTCACGCGGATTTTGTTTTAAGTTATTTTACGCGGTTTTTTATTATAGTCAGGGTAAGTAAAAAACGCAAATAATCGATTATAGTTGAAGTCATTTCAACTGTGGTTTTTGGAATCTGCTGTTTTGTGTTACACGGATGTAGAGATCGCATTTGCCGTTCGCCACTTCTCCTCGTGATTCGATTCAGTTTACAAATGTTTCGTCGAACATTTTACGTCCACTTCCAAAAATCGATACACTTAAGTCGGTTTTTACGTGGGGGACATTTTAAACAACCGCGTAAAAAAAACTTCAAGAAAATCCGTATAAAAACCCGCGTATGTCCCAAAATTTCGAAAATAATTCGTTGCATAAAAACGACCTGCGTAAAAAAACTAGTAAAAACCGACCCCATCGTATAAACTTTGATAAATAGCACTAATCGTATCGTTAATTTAATTTGCGGTGGTTATTTCAATTCGTAAACACCTTTTACCATGTAGGCAAATTTAAATCCAGGCGATGGAATAACTTTGTAGCAAGCTTCTGAGCAGACTACAAATAATTTGTAGTATTTACTGCTTTTATTCATACCAACTGTCAAACAAGTTCCACAAAAGTAGTATGTTCGAAAATTGTAGTAAAGTAAACGTGCTTTTATTCATACCGTTTTGCTACAAAAGTAGTAAATACTACATAATTTGTAGTAAAGTGTGGATTACTACTTTTTATTCATACGGGCCAATGTTATAACCGAACTCCTGTGAAAAATCAGTTTAGCTTGAGCTTTTTGAGCTTGATTGACTGCTCGTAGTTGCTACTCCATTATGACCAGATCAGCTGTTCTTGCACAGGGAACCAACAGATGTTTGCTTGGGACTAGCACACATCTTCAATGTACAAGTACTGGTGGTGATCTCATTTGTTAGGTCATACTGGCGCCTGCCACGTCAGAATGCAAGTCAATGTAGGGAAGAGGGAGGAAATGATGATGCAATCACTCGCCCACTGCAAGCCGAATATACCTCTGCACTTGCCACGAGTTCATGCGGAATTTGTTGGAATTTCTGGGTTAGGTTGGAGAGGCAGAGGTCCGTCTTGGTTAACGAGCTGCCAATGTGATAAATAGGAGAAGGTAACTGATGGAATTTCTAATTGGATGTAGGAAACGAGCTCTATAGTTCATTTCCAATTCTAGCAGATTACTGTTAGACGACAAGACGGTTAGACAAGACGGTAGACTAGCCCAAGACTACGCGCAGCAGCTGGAAGTGGCACTCCCAACGGAAGAGCAGCTAGGCGCAGCATCTCTTGAAGATTGCTGGAGAGATATTCGATCCGCCATTGGAAGCACCGCAACCGCTGCACTAGACACGGTGGCTTCGGATCAGAAAAACGACTGGTATGACGGCGAATGTGAGCAGTTAGTTGAGGAGAAGAATGCAGCATGGGCGAGATTGCTGCAACACCGCACGAGGGCGAACGAGGCACTATACAAACGGGCGCGGAACAGACAAAACTCGATTTTCCGGAGGAAAAAGCGCCAGCAGGAAGATCGAGACCGTGAAGAGACGGACGAACTGTACAGCGCTAATAACGCACGAAAGTTCTATGAGAAGTTGAACTGTTCACGTAAGGGCCACGTGCCACAGCCCGATATGTGTAAGGACATAAACGGGAACCTTCTTACGAACGAGCGTGAGGTGATCCAAAGGTGGCGGCAGCACTACGAAGAGCACCTGAATGGCTATATGGCAGACAACGGTGGCGGTATGGTAATGAACCTAGGAGCACGCGCGCAGGACATGCGACTTCCGGCTCCGAATCTCCAGGAAATCCAGGAGGAGATCGGCCGGCTGAAAAACAACAAAGCCCCTGGAGTTGACCAACTACCAGGAGAGCTGTTTAAACACGGTGGTGAAGCACTGGCTAGAGCGCTGCACTGGGTGATTACCAAGGTTTGGGAGGATGAGGTTCTGCCGCAGGAGTGGATGGAAGGTGTCGTGTGTCCCATCTACAAAAAGGGCGATAAGCTGGATTGTAGCAACTACCGCGCAATCACATTGCTGAACGCCGCCTACAAGGTACTCTCCCAAATTTTATGCCGCCGACTAACACCAATTGCAAGAGAGTTCGTGGGGCAGTACCAGGCGGGATTTATGGGTGAACGCTCTACCACAGACCAGGTGTTCGCCATACGTCAGGTATTACAGAAATGCCGCGAATACAACGTGCCCACACATCATCTATTTATCGACTTCAAAGCCGCATATGATACAATCGATCGGGACTAGCTATGGCAGCAAGGCGACGATGGATCGGGTGATGTGCGTAGTTCGAGTTTCAGGGGCATTCTCGAGTCCCTTCGAAACCCGTAGAGGGTTACGGCAAGGTGATGGTCTTTCGTGTCTGCTATTCAACATCGCTTTGGAGGGAGTAATACGAAGGGCAGGGATTGACACGAGTGGTACGATTTTCACGAAGTCCGTCCAGTTATTTGGTTTCGCCGACGACATTGATATCATGGCACGTAACTTTGAGAGGATGGAGGAAGCCTACATCAGACTGAAAAGCGAAGCTAAACGGATTGGACTAGTCATCAACACGTCGAAGACGAAGTACATGATAGGAAGAGGCTCAAGAGAGGTCAATGTGAGCCACCCACCACGAGTTTCTATCGGTGGTGACGAAATCGAGGTGGTTGAAGAATTTGTGTACTTGGGCTCACTGGTGACCGCCGATAACGATACCAGCAGAGAAATTCGGAGACGCATAGTGGCTGGAAATCGTACGTACTTTGGACTCCGCAAGACGCTCCGATCGAATAGAGTTCGCCGCCGTACCAAACTGACTATCTACAAAACGCTTATAAGACCGGTAGTTCTCTACGGACACGAGACCTGGACGATGCTCGTGGAGGACCAACGCGCACTGGGAGTTTTCGAAAGGAAAGTGTTGCGTACCATCTATGGTGGGGTGCAGATGGCGGACGGTACGTGGAGGAGGCGAATGAACCACGAGTTGCATCAGCTGTTGGGAGAACCATCCATCGTTCACACCGCGAAAATCGGAAGACTGCGGTGGGCCGGGCACGTAGCCAGAATGTCGGACAGTAATCTGGTGAAAATGGTTCTCGACAACGATCCGACGGGAACAAGAAGGCGAGGTGCACAGCGGGCAAGGTGGATCGATCAGGTGGAGGACGACTTGCGGACCCTCCGCAGACTGCGTGGTTGGCGAAGTGCAGCCATGAACCGAGCTGAATGGAGAAGTCTTTTATGTGCAGCACAGGCCACTCCGGCCTTAGTCTGATGATAAATAAATAAATACTGTTAGAATACTGAAGTTGAAGGTATAGGAATAGTAATGGAAACGGTATGGAAGTCCATGTCCTGTTCTAGCGATTGCTAGAACATGAGAAATAAAGAGAAAGATACAAAGTAGGAGAATGGAACGGACCTGAGATTGAACCCACGACCTCCTGCGTATGAGGCAGAAGCAGTAGCCATATGACTACCAAGCCCGCTTCGAACTCCTGTGAAAAATCAGATTAACCGGGAATAAAGAATACCAACCGTGTAAAAAAATAAAGGGTGTATCCACTGTCATTATAGATTTTGCCACAGTCTTAAGGCTCTATAAACCGTAATCAATCCGATAATGACGATGATTTTATCCGAATCCGCACTAATACTAATAAAGTTTTGAACTAAATTCAATATTTTTGCGCTATTTTCCGACTTACCTCCATCATAATATATTCATGGCATTTCCATATTAGTTGTTCACTTATCCAAATTAACAATTACTGAGGAATTGCAGGAAAAACGATGAAAACTGCCTTTTTTCCTGAGCCGGCATTCGTATTTTTTTCGAACACATACTAACTCCGAACGTTCGAAGCAAACACATACACACGCACTTGATTTTTCACTTGATCTTTTCCCACTGTTTTCTTGACTTAATCACTCCTAAAACATATTCACTAACTGAGTTTCACATTTTTCTTCAATATTGACTACCAATTAATTCACTTCGTGTCCAAAAACTGTCGAAAACTGCTTCCCAAAAATCGAAGTGAGAGACAAATTTGACGACTGTATTGTGAATGCAATAAAATGCGGAAGCCTCAAATTCACTAGCGCAATAAGTGAAATGGTAAGTTCAAAATCTACGCGATGCAACTTCATTCAATTCGAACAATACAACGTATACGCCAGCCAACACGCAAACAAAGGTGTGCATACACAAGAAAATAATCATCTCTTCTCCGTTGCCAGATTTGTTTATTGGAAAAAATCATTGCTGTTTGTCGGATTGAACAAATATACCAGAAATAAATATTTAAACATGTTATGTAAGCTGCTGTTAAATTCCAAGTGGTGAATAAAAAAATTTAAACCGATAAATACCCATATATTTGATACACCGTGAACATGTGTTGTGATATAGAATAAACAATTCGTCAAGTCTGGCAACATTATGCATCAGCTGGCATATTTTTAACACCCCATTTCCACCCACCCCAGTTGTAAACAAAATTTATCTATCGCTGCTGCACTTTTCCGTACCAATTGCCTCACTATTACAGACAAGCGATACAGTCATTAATTCTCAAAACATTGTGATGGAGTCTTGAGCCTTAAGAAATAGACAAAAATTCAGTTCAATAGCTTTTTTTCGGACTGTCGAAAAAAACTTTAAAATTTTCAGCATCAAGAAAATTCCCGGTTCTCCCGTTTCAGTGGTGGCTTGAATTATGCTTTATTCAATATAATTATCGTTTGCATAAAATATATGAACAGGAAATGTGTTCTTATATTGAAAAATCCTCAAAATTATTTTTCAACTTATCCCACAGATGGAGCAAACAGATTTTTGGGTTTCAATTTTTTTTTATCCTGCTAAAAGTATTTTTTTTAAAAATCTTGTTCCCAGGCGTATGAAGATTGGATACGTGATTTGTTATGTCATAAATATGATCAATTTAAATATTATATTTAAATTTTATGACTTACAGAACATGAACTATGCGATTTTCTTTACCCACTTACCCCACTGTACCTTAGTAATCCTTAACTCACTTGTCATAAGACGAGTTTGTACCGTCCCGTTTAATTCCACCATTTGATCAAGTGGTGGAATTAAACGGGATGGTACAAACTTGTCTTATGACAAGTGAAGACATTCTACTAAAAAGCTCAAAATAGTTTTCTTATCAATCCTTAACTGATTTTCTCGTAACACCTTTCATTTGAAAGGTGGTAAAGTCTTGTTGATCGCTATTGATAACGATCAATAATTGCGTTCAAAAGTTATGGTGAATCAAACCGAAAAGGCTGATTCTTCTTCTTTTTCAATGGCTCTACATTCCTACTGGAACTTAGCCTGCTTTGAACTGTATTCTATTACCATTTCCTCAGTTATTAATCGAAAGCTTTTCTATGCCCGCCATTGCAAGAGGATTTATCTTGTGTGGCAAGTACAATGGATACAATATGCCCAGGGAGTCGAGAATGTTTCCCACCCGAAAACATCCTGGGCTGGACCGACAATCGAACTCGCCAACTCCGGATGAGCAATCCTACGCCTTTGCTCGCAAGGCTACTGGAGACCCCGAAAGATTGGTGTCTTAGCTAAATCCTTGAAAGACAGTAACACTAGGGTAATTCGCCAAATGTTAAACGGCTAAATTCTTCGCCTATTGTGGAACGCACGTATATTTCTTATGGGAGTTCAACAATAGGCGACAAAATTAGCCGTTCAACATTTGGTGGTTTCTCCTACTAGGTGATTTAATTTTAGTTTTTCTCAAACATTCTTAACAACTAATTCCATGACCATTGAATGTAATTTTGAATATAATCCAAGAAGCATTTGCATTGTATGTTCGCGTGGTGATTGTGCAAGTAACAAATGTGGAGAAATTTTGCGGCAAACTTGCTCACGAGGGGGTGGGAATGATTACAGATTTTCATCACTGGCTGCCAGCAGTGTTGTGAAATAGGTAAGAAATGAGAACATTGAACATGTTGTGACAAGCATGGGAAAAATCAGAAGTTGTTCGGGTAGCAAGCGTTTTTTTTTCGCTTCAACAAAAAACTGTCCGGTCTCACATTGTCACAATTGAATCCCAGAGCTAAGGAAACAATCATAAAATTGCAAGATCGTTATCATCGCTTTCGATTATGTTATAGCGCACATTAGCCCCTCGATCATGAATTGTAGGTCATGACCAAGTCAAGGGTACGCATCGGAATCGATTGTGCATGTATCAACACTCACCTGGAGGTTCTTCTTCCGATGGAACACGATGGCCTTGGCTTTCACTTTGCGATCCTTTATGTCCACTTTGTTACCGCAGAGCACGATCGGGATGTTCTCGCACACACGCACCAAATCTCTGTGCCAGTTGGGGACGTTTTTGTACGTAACTCGGGACGTCACATCGAACATGATGATGGCGCACTGTCCCTGAATGTAGTATCCGTCTCGCAGTCCGCCAAACTTTTCCTGACCGGCCGTGTCCCAAACGTTAAACCGGATGGCACCGCGGTTCGTGTGGAACACAAGCGGATGCACCTCCACACCGAGCGTGGCGACGTACTTCTTCTCGAACTCACCGGTCATGTGTCGCTTCACGAAGGTCGTCTTTCCGGTACCACCATCGCCGACCAGAACGCACTTGAACGTTGGCATATCACCCTCGGCCATTGTGTTTGTTTGAGTGTGATTTGCTGCTGGGAAATTGTTATGGCTAAGACTTTTCTACAGCAGCTGTCGCCTCTGGTGGGTCGATTCTCTTGGTGCTCCCTTTCTGGAAATAAAAAAGTTTATTCGAACATTAGTTTGAAAGAAGGTTTTTACGCAATAGCATTTTGCAAGGGTGCACTGAGAAGTTTTCAAAAGAGGAACTCCAATAATAAGCATTGATTTCGCGACAATAATCCCACATGACAGTCGAGAATTTTCTTCCACACCGCTCTAGCGCGCTCTTCACACACAATTTTGACGTCACCTTGATGGTACTGATACAGGGCTGGTAACAGAATTTGAATTAAAACTGATAGGATATGACCATCACCACTTGGAAAAGTGTCAACCCAAGAATCACAGTCAGTACCATCTGTATATGGATGCCATATATAGATGGGACTGACTTGCGATTCACGGCAGTATAGAGATGGTAAATTAACAGGAATCCAGGGAAGGCCATGTGAAGAAGCTATCACTATTGAAAAGCTAAATTACCAATTTTGTAATGATTTAAATATAACCAAAACGTCATATTACTGTGAAATCCGAACGAGCGATTTACAAATGATTGTAATTTACTAAACGCATATCTGTCAGTTACAAAACTATGATTAAGACCAATGATTGAGATTTTTGAGCAAGTCATTAATTTTTTATATCTACGAATAAGTTACTATTGAAAAAATAGCCGCCAAAGATATTTTGACAAATTCGATTACATTATTTTTGTATTGTTTACGTATTTTGTATTCTAGCGCCTTGATGTTTAATCAAGGCGAAAAATCGTTCGGTACCATCCCTAGCGTCATTCCGCAGCTGCCGTTTAGCTTCTTCTTGCTGCCTTCCCATACACAATCTTGAAAGATGCTTTCACATTCTGCATCATCGTTTTGAACTCCTATGTGCTGGAACACTTTTTTAAAATTCATACTAATCTAACCGCGACGACCTTCAGTGCCATCGGAAAATCGATATAAACGCACAGCGACCTTTCGTTGTCCCTGATCCGACCAAACAAGCGCCTTTCTGGCACCGTATGCCACCTCAGTCTTATCCTATTTTTGCGCTTAAGATTAAGCAAGCTTGTGAAAAGGCGCGTTTTCGATCATTTTCCGTAACCGCCACTTCGCCGTTTCACCGGCCGTTGACCCACTTCGTCTCTCCACGTCTCATCTACTGGTCGGATCGGGGCTGATTCACACACCGACAGAAGCACCATCATCCATGAACAGAAAAATCTTCCCAAACCACACCATTTCCGATAAGGCGTATTTTTACAGCGTCCAACATTCACTCTATTTGAAGTGCACTAAAAATAGTGATTTCGCACCGGTATCCAACTATCCAAGCAGAAATAAACTCCTAAATGCTGTTACTTTCCACGGGGAGGACACAAAAATTTCACTGTCCAAGAATCACTTACAGCGGAAAATTCCTTCAGCAGAAAACACAAGCAGGCGGTCGAAATGCAAAAAGCGGACTGGACGAGAAACTGCGAGCGAGCGCGAAGTTGCGAGCCCTCGCACACAATCATACAAGTGCCGTGTTGCCATGAATCTAAAATAATCTGAAACTACTCATAATTTTGTGCGACTTTGAAACAGCCTTATAATTACACATAGTGAATCTTTTTAAAACAACTAAAAGAAGGTAAGAATTTTACATTGTGTATTTCAGGTAAATTTCCTATTTTACGTTTGAAACTGGGCTTCAAAAACAGAACACCATTGAACACCAAATGAAAAAAGTAAATACGAGGCAACACTGTGAGAGAAACCCGGCACTCGTTCGACACTGATGTGTGAGTGAAGGGGAGAGTGCGGCTTTCTGTTGGCGGGAGAGTCGGCAACCGTCGTAACTCGGAAGTGCATTTGGTTGGCGGCCCTGTGTACACCGCGGTGACAGATGTCAAAGTTGAAGGAACGCGATCCATTTGCGGACGAGGGGTATTTAATAAATATTCCAAGAAAATATTCCGTGTACACGCAAAACTGAAAGTCAAGACAAAATTTTCAAAACGACTTATCTGCTTTTGTAAACAAAGATTCAAACGACGATTTGACGAATCCGATAGCTCTCCCATGCAAACCAGCACTGTTACGAACGCAACATTGCAAATTATTTACAATTCTATAACGGTTCTCGTAGGTCATTGCCCTTTCTATGCAAAATTAAATTCTCCGAAAAGGACATGCTAATTGAAACAAAAGCAACATAGGCTCGTATAGCATTGAATTAAAATTAAAGGCTCTACGCACCACGAGCAGTCCGCACCATAGCGTGCGCCTATCAAGCAGCACCCAGATTCGGGTCATTTTCCAATTCCTTTTATTGCTGGCCCTCGCCACGCAACTCTAGCTCAGAATATGCACCGTACCACAGACGAGTCCTATCGCCTATTCCTTATCTCCACAGCAGCAGCGTGATGGTCCTAACGTGGAGAACGTAAGGACCAGGTCTAAAGCACCCGCGCACGCACCAAAGGTGCAATATAGTAATTCACGCTTGCGCTCGGTCGGATGCATGGTGCAGTCGTTCTTGGGAACGTATTGTAAGACACCAATACGACGTTTTATGGCGTCTCGAGATAAGCTAGTTTTTATTGGACATGCACTTCGATGGGAACGTTGCTTGTAGGCATTTTTTGACGGAAGTAATAAAAGTGTTAAATACCAACCAGAATCGTGATTAGAAGATGGCTATTCGAAATAGTTATACAGGCCCTATGCATTTACATTGATCCTTAGGATGTGAGCAAATAGAGATAAGAAATGTATTAGAAAGGCTCAGCTCAGAATTTGGAAATATGTGTAAATAAGATAACATGAGGTGCTCAGACCCACACATTAGAAATCAGGACACGTTAGGTTTCACCTCACCAATTTATGAAAGGACAAGAATAAGCTATAGGTGTAAAAGAGAAAGGTGAGCTTAGGGCCTATGCGTGGGTAGTTTAGACTGTACTTACATACTGAGCACCCATCTCGATTTTGACTATAAATAAGAAAAATTTGACCAGAATAGATCAGTTCGTTCTTGATTGGGAAACGATCAAGTCGTGGATGATTATTCCTTCCGAAAATTCATCTTCAAGGAACTCAATAGAATAGCTCAGCTATTCAGGACATGTTTATCCCCAGGATCGACATACTGCCCCTCCATAGTCGGGCAAGTAGCACCTGGGCATTCTTAGCCTGAATCCTGAGTTATTCACCAGGGTCAAGTTCTAATACTTGCCAACCACTTCAAGTTTCTCTCCAAGATTGACATACTGCCCCTCCATAGTCGGGCATGTAGCACTTGGGCATTCTTGAGCTGGAAGCAAGAACCAGAACAAGTTTGAAACCAGCTACCGTCATTAGACGTTAGCTTGCTTCGAACATCATACCCACCAAGGCTCCTACCTACGTTCATTTCCAACAAAGTTACCCCCGCTCCCTCAATTCCTTCGGTTGGGATTGGCGTCGGTAACAAGCACCATTGACAGCTAGCGGGAACCTTCACCTACCTATTGGTGGTGTTGGTTTGCGTGGGAGAGCTATCAGATTCGTCAAATCGGCATCAACATTTCAAAAGGGCGAAACTGCTTTGGTAAACAAGAGCTTCTCACGTCGCTGGAGGGCTAATTTGAGCCCACCCATGCAATCCAACGCCAATGATGGAAGCAGCGAATCCTCATCTTTCAATCAATGGTGCTGGATGTTGTGGGTGGGCTCAAATTAGGCCACCAGCGACGTGAGAAACTCTTGTTTACAAAAGCAGTTTCGCCCTTTTGAAATGTTGGTGCCGAAATCGTCGTTTGAATCTTTGTTTACAAAAGCAGATAAGTCGTTTTGAAAATTTTGTCTTGAAGTAATCCCGACCAACCATTCGTCAAACTATGCTTCAAAGTTCTTTAAACAAAATTGAATAATTTTGTCGGTATTTCTTTACCCTAAAATATTTCCAAAAACGATATAAATCTTAATGAATCGTTATCTTTAATCATGTAAAGAATGTTATCAACCGAATAACATACTTTGATATAGCATTTCAAAGATAAACACCGATACATCTTTACCACTGAATTCATCGCAATAAAGCCCCAAACGCAATACAACGGAACGGCGACGGAAACGGAAAATTTGACAGTTAGCCCATATATTTTCTGTCAAATTTGCCGTTTCCGTCGCCGTTCCGTTGTATTGCGTTTGGGGCTTAACGTTATGAATATTCATGAAACGTTATCTGATTTTTGATAAAGTACGATCTGAACGTGATATATTTTGACAAAGAATTTCATCGATGAACACCACTGCCTCGTTATCACTTTTTAGTTCATCGATTCATATCGTTGGACATCGAAAAATCGATTGATATTTTGGCTTTTGTTTACGTCCTCTGAAATCTATAGATTTTCGGAATACAGTATTTTGCGCTCGGTAATGGCGGCTTAGTGAGTGCCTTTTTGACATTCAACAAGTAGAAAATAATTACATATTTTAATCAATGTAGGCCTAGATTCAAAGAAAAACAATGGCACTCATCAGCTCTGCCTTGAACCAACAATTTTGTTTATCAGAAGTCTAAATATATCCGTCGTCGTAATTTTCTATAGTTGCAATTCTTTTACAATTAATATTTTTTAATTTGATTTTTTAAATTTACAGCGGAAGAATTCTGAAGCCACAAGCTAACTATTTTTGAAAATTTTGTACGGATCTTTGGACTTGAAATGTGTGTGTGCCAGAGGTTGCAAAGAAAACTTAATTTGGTATTCAGACATTTGATTATTCCAGCCAAGAAGAAGTTTATGTTACCTCCTTTTCCATTCAAAAGAAATAAGAGTATCAAGATTGTGACACCCTTGTTGTTCCATTGAATCCAGTTTTGCATACTCCATAATACCTTTCGCACAATTATTCTTGTCTGAGGGCTTGCCCTCTCTTAAACATGTTTGTTTCGTTATTTTTTGTATGTATGGTATCTTAAAATAAAATATTAATGCATGTAATCAAAGCACAGTTCATTTGTAGAATGCTCGGTAGAATGCAGACGCAAGCGAACCTACATATTTATGGGCTAAACAATTTTTTATGAATAGGCGTACAATCTTTTTGAATAGACGGACTTTCCTAAACGTAATGGAGAATGGTTTTTTAACTGATCGCCGCAACTGGATTGTTTTGAGAGCAAGTATATGTCTTTCAAGTCCTCACAAATACGTTGCACAAAACCAACCGCGACATACCTATTTAAGTAAAATCAAATTACTGTCAAACTCGTTCAGGTATTCTGGTGTCCAGACAAACTATAAAAGACCTATAATAATACATATCTCTATCATTCATTTGTTCTATCACAAATTCCACTCACTATAAAACGAAAACTTTATTAATATTCTTCAAAAAACTTAAAAATAAGTAGGTAATTTCGCTCCCATATCTTCAGCAGCTGCTTGAATTGAACAGATTTCGACCATCACAAGATAAAGCATGAGCGGATGCATTTTATTGAAGACTATAAGATCATTTTTTAGAATCAACCGTTTTTCGCCCATCCAGTCAATGAAAGATCCTTATTAGCCTTTTTTGTGTTCCTGCCCGCATAATTACAAACTGTACATGGATATTTTCCCGTGCGGTCGACAACAGTATCCTTTACTGTTGACAACTGTAAATGAACAATCTCATATAAAGTTTTAACAGTTTGTGGTACGGTTATTTGACAAATAACAATATGTTGAATGGGTTGTTAAGTTATGTCACCATAAAAAATCGTCTGTTTTCACTATAGACACTGTAGATTCCATAGACGAGCTGAGGCGAAGGCGAGTGTAGCCAAACGAACTGTCAGTTTGTGTAGCCAAACGAGCATGACGTCACGATTGCAACCCAAGCAACAGAGCGTGTGACGTCATATTCGCGTGTTACACTGTGAAAAAATGGAAAAACACACTAAATCGAGAAGATTCAACCGTGTCTCCGCTCGTCTATGGAACCTATAGTGTCTATAGTTTTCACGTGCAAAATTTTCGCTCAACAGTATGATAAAATGTTGACATATAATGCAGGAAATAAAGAACATTTTAGAGACAGCATGTTATATGTTGACATTTAGTGATGTTGTCGAGCAGTTATGGTTGAATCGATCGAAAAGTATACGATAACCGCAACGTAAACTGTGAAGCTATATCTTACATCGTAATAATGATTCTGACCATATAACATGTTGTTTTTTATTATGCGGGTGTATTATTCAAAAAGCATTAATACTGGTAATGAATCCAATTAAATATTAGAAAACTTTTATAAACCTTGTATGCAGTAAAATGGTTGTCATGTTGACATAAGTTTGTTGACTACAAAAAACAAACACTGCATCGAGGCATACTTGATGAGTTCCAATGTTTTCTACCTCTTGAATGTCAAAGTGAGAGGAACTCACGCCGCCATTATCGAGCGCAAAATACTGGATAGAAATTTATATGGACGAATGTTGAATGAAACGACATTCGTTTTTCAATAATCGCAAGAGAACTGCCAACCTTGCCAACAACACTGGTTGCAAGATTTTCAGGCGTTCCTCAATGAGATAGATATTGTGGATTTACTTGACCAATGGATTCGAAGATCGGTTCACTTGGCTATTTCAAACGTTCCCTTTTGCAGCAAGGTTTGCCAAACTCAATAAATGTTTGGTAGATTACCTTGTTTTTTGCTCCTTGTCTATCAAAACAGATGTCAAAACATCGGAAAAGAAAGAGAAGTCCGAGGGAAACAGCAAAAAGCACGTGGCAGACTTGTCAGTTTTGACAGATTTTACTATGAAAACCGGTGTGAAGGTGAAAACGGCGATTCCAACGACCGTTCAAGGAGCGACTATTTCGAACGGTCGGGTCCAATAGGGAAATCCACGTACAATAGAAGGTGTGGAAAAAGACCAAATGCAAGTGTATTAGTGGATGAAAATGTAAACAGCAAATGGTGACGTACATATTTGCACGGCTTCTTATGGGAGCTCGTTCGAATGTAGTAGTGAAAGCTTTTCCGCCATACACGAAAGGCACGCACACAATATATGGATTTCCATATACTAATACTAATATTTTCATTGGGCGTTCCTCAACATTTTCTAGCCAGATTCCATGTATTTTGACATTCCACTGCAACCTGCAATATATGACGAAAGGGCGGTTAAGTTATGCTACAATAAAAAATCGGTCTTTTTCTCGAACAAAATTTTCCACATAGGGTAAAGTGCCCAATAGTGAACCCCCAACCAATAGTGGACCCTCCAGCCATTTTTGCATTATTACAGCACAATGTAAACATTTGGCTATGAAATTCTATTGGGAGAACCTACCTTACAGTTCTATGATTTGATTACATGGATTGGAAATGGCAGGGGACTGTAGAGAAGGCTAATACGCCTACCCACCATTCATTCAATATGGCGTACAATGCTTTTGTTTTAATTAAAATTATTTTCATGATAACAAAACTTTGGAACTATCGACGAGCTATTTTTCGACATAAAGAAGCCATACAAACTTAAAAGGTTCGATGTACTTCAACTAATTGCAAGTTTTCGCCAGGAGAAGTTAATTGCCGATAATTAGCACTAACTGCGTACGAACCAATCACCCAAAATGAGCGTTGAATTCGGGTATACTATCAAGGAACTGGGTACCAAAAACAGAAGTACCAAAAGCGATGTTGGGTAGAGTGCCATTGTACCGCGGATGACAGGCGTTTCACCCTCCTGGGAAATGGTATGGAAAGTAAAATTATGTTTTTTTACAATTATATAAACAATAAACACGAGAGTGTCCATTATCCAGCTTTCCACGCTCGGTAATGGCGGCTTGTCGGTGTGTAAAAATCCATCCGTCACTGTACTGTTTGACACTAGCTGGAGGAAAGCTCACTGGCGTTCCTGGGTGAGGGGAAGGGGAAAAAGGCCTTTTCGCCAGTGAGTTTTCCTCCAGCTAGTGTCAAAAAGTACAGTGACCGATTGATTTTTGCACATCGACAAGCCGCCATTACCGAGCGTGGAAAGCTGGATAGGAATATTTTGGGGGGTCCATAATAGGGAAGCAGAACATCCCGGAAGGGAACATCAAATTTCGACTATAGGAATGCAATTTCCTATTATGGACCCCCAGGGGGTCTACTATAGGGCGAATTTAATCAGACTTTAAAATTTTAATTTCAACGATTAACGTCGTGTATTTGAGTGTTTTATGTACACGCAAAAAAATGTTGCGGTCGAAACTACCATTCCGAGGGTTATTTTAAGAATATGCACCGACGATTTTCAGCAGATAACAAACCCGTTTGATTTGACCACGCGCGCAGTAAAAATCAACTGTGGCCCTTGCGGAATGTTGTCACATGAACTGTGGTGAATTTCTCTGAAGCCATGGTTGATTGTACTGGAATTTCATGGTTGTTTTAAGGTTCAAATTACCGTCATCCAGTTATTGTCGAGAAAGACAGCCACGTGCTCGTACCACCCCCCAGTAATAAAACCACCCACCGAGGAGAAAAAGCAGTCTCCAGCTGGATGGGGGAAGTATTTTGTTTCGAAACTAAATCATCCAATAGCGAAGACATAATTATATCCGGTGGATGCTTCATTTTGTTGTATTTCGCTTAAGTTTGCAAAAAAACTGCCTTTTGCTGCATTTTTTCCTAAGAGGGGAAATCGACGATATACTCTCACGCTCTCTTATGTATAAGGTAGCGTGAGCAAAATTCCGTTATTGCTAGCGACTTAATGCTAGTCACTAATGACGTGGCTCATGATGCTTCCGAATCTATGCTGCAGGTGTTTCCATGGCCAACGACGCCAATTGACGATTGTTAAGCAGTAGCTCAAACACGGATATTTCACCCACCACAACACCAAACATGTAAATTAGAATACGTCTCTTCATTGTAGCAGTCGTTATAAAACTACCTGCTACCTGCTACTCCAGTTTCCCGTGACTATGGGTATTGAATGCAGTGGGCCGTGGGGTGAATTTTCTATCATGTTGCTTGTTAGTTCTTAACCCTTGGTCGAAAAGAAAATCTGAAATTTCAAAAGAAAATGTTTGTAAAAGATAAAAATAAAATGCGTCTTGCCATAGACATTAACTATTCAGTTAAATACTCACCAGTAAATAAAAAAAAACTTCAAATGCAAGCACTTTAAATTTAGAGGATTCGGATAAAATCGATAAAATACACCGAGGTTCACACCGGTTTCCATGATGTTTTCGACTGAACGAAAATGTTAATTTTTTCATCCAAATATGGGTAAGTTCATTTATCCATATATATATATATATATATATATATATATATATATATATATATATATACCCGCATAAATCTAAACCATAATTGGAGAATTTCTCAGATCATCCATGACCATTAAAAACAAAAAAGCTACTGTTCTAATTACTGTTCATTCAAATGATAAACCAACCTCACCATAAATCATAATTACAGTATGTTCTATTGTATTTGTTCAAACAACTACATGGGTACCCAAGTAACCGTAAGCATTAAAATAAGCAGTACGTGCGACTATAACGCTATCACAGGGCTAACAAACTTTCTACTGGCTCTATAATAGCCCTATATAGCCGAAAAGGCGAAATAAAGTGCTAATGGTTACCTGGGTAATGGGCGGTTAAGTATAATTACTGTATAAAAAGACGCATTTTTCAGTACATTTTTATTCATACACAGTATGTAATATGGTCCACTTACAATCGTTGTTTTTGAGCAAAACAATATGGATTGTAATATATGAACAGTTGAATGATATGGTAAAAAAATCATCGCACCGTATCCCTTATCGTTCATCACCAGAAGAATCGATTAATAATTTTACTCAATAATTTTATTAATACACAATAAATAACATTATTCATTTATTTCAACACTCGTTTCTAAAAATATCTCCAGCTAGGTACAAAGAAGAAGCCATAACTTTAAGGATACTTTTCGATGATGCTGTCCGGAAACCTCGCCGGAAACTGCATTCCTTCCCATAAATACGGAGTTGTCTGCAAGAAAATAGAAGAAAAATAACAATTATAATAAAATTGAAGGTGTGATGCAGGTTTAAAAAAACTCACCTGTAAACATTTGATTTTGGAACCTTCCTTCAAGTTTCGCTTCAGGGTTTCATTGAAACGCGCCATTTCGAAATGTTGGATCTGTCTCGGGAACTGCAAAGTCATTTCATATTCATTATTCATGAAGAATTTAATTTATTTCAAAGTAAGCAAGTTAAAGAACTTTGTTACAAACCTGATTTTATTGGTGCAAAAAAAATCCTCATAACAAAAATCCAACGGGAAACTGTGCGAAAAAAACTAAGCACCAGCTTTTTTTGCACCTGAAATAAACATGACTACCGCCTCGACTACCGCACGGAAAAATAATTCTTCCGTTTCTAAAAAATACGCAAACTTATTGCAAAATTTTAACGGCTATCGAATTTTTATCATTGGATGATATGAGAGTGCAGTGTATGTGTGCAATCGAAGGGAAATAATTTTATCGTCGGAGAATACATTTTCGTTTCATAGTTATATTGTATATTGTGACTATATCTGTTATCAACCAATAATTGTCCATTATCTTTTTCTTCTAAAAGAAAATTAAACACGGAGTATAATAAATTATAAAGAAACAGTAATTTGTGAAATTATTACACATGGTGTCGTAGGTTAAAAGGTTTGTATAATATTATTGATAGACAAACGTATGGTCTTACTTTAAATCAACAACTATATAATTAGTAACAATATCACATAGTTCATATGAATAGTAACAACATCACAGCATATTGTTTTCAATTATGCGGGTATGTATAGGTAAATATATATATATATATATATATATATATATATATATATATATATATATATATATATATATATATATATATATATATATATATATATATAGGTAAAGCTGCTTCACCAATTTTATAAGTGATGTTTACTTATTTTATAGGTATATTTCACCCATATTATACGTAAAGTATGCTTTTACCCAAATATGGGTGAATCAAGTACCCATAAATAGGTAAAGTGAACTGAGCGTGTAGGGATCCTACATTCAGAGATATGCGAAAGCGGACATATTGAGCAAAAGATATTTTAGTTACTAGATAAAGATTGTCGCTTCGGTTCCCTTTGTTCTGCTGTCCGAAACATGTGTGGTACATACCTGTCAAATCGTATGGATTTTCCTTCTTTGACATTTAGCTCCCCTATCCTCGCCAGCAAAAGATGTTCCGGACAGCGACGACAGCGACTATCTTTATCTAGTAACTAAAATATCTTTTTATTGAGCCAATCGAGCATTGAGAGACAAGGGCCTCATACGCCTGTCACTGGCGAACAAAGCTCATGTACTCTGCATCGAAGCTTAGAACCGGTGTTAGGGCGCAATCGTTAATGCGAACATTTTTATATTCAGTTAGTTATTGCGCTTTTTGCACTTTATCCAGCTTTCCACGTTTGCCATAATGGCGGATTTTGACAGTAACTGCTTCCCGACACTGAACTGAAATTTTCATCTTAGCAAACCATGTATACCTAAATTTTTTCCATTGCCAATAACAACCAATATTTTGTTTGTTTATCATACGCCGGTAAATTGGTAATGAAATTCTATTGAATATTTTCCGTTAATTTACATTCTGGATACTTATACTAATATTTGATTCATTTTAGATATTTAGATACCATTACAAGCTAATCAAATGATCAGGGTCGACGATGGAACACGGTGATACACTCTTTCCAACGAATATACTCGCATTTTCTTCCATTCTTTTACGTGCTTGCAATTCATTGTCAGTATTAGTCCATAGAGCAAAGAGTTTGCTATTAAATGAAACATATTTCGGGCGATGGCGAGATTTGGAATGATCTATTTATGCGAGGCACTAGCTGTGAACATCATACTTTCGGAACTCAGTCGATTGAAATTCGGTATTCTGGACCCCTCACTAATTTCAATTAATCCGCACGGGAGGTTTTTTTTGTGAGTTTTACTCCTCGTGGCTTTTACTATGACCTGGCCAAGGCTCGGTAAATGAAGCGCACACAACTTATTTTATAATTTTACATTTTTAAATATATCAAATATTTGAAGCAAGAAAATAAACTTAATCCGTTTTAACCTCTCAAAACTTTTCTATTTTGGCACCGGATCCTGCAGATATATGACGCATGTCTCAATTTCAGAGTTATATTTGAATAATCAGGTGAATGAATAGTCCACACCAGGTCTATACTTAAGAATCCACACCGGACTGTTCATGGAACACATATAGGCGAAAGTTTTAGGCTAAAAGAACCTTTGACGTGTCTTTTGAGAAATTAACCAAACTTGTATTTTACAAAATGCAAATTATTATTAATTACACAGACCAGGAGGTTGAAGGAAACTACACCGGATCTATCGCGAAGTAAATAAACAATAGAATGGCCGACTTCATATTAGCCAGATTTCCACTTATTAAGCAAAAATCCCCTAAATCTTCAGAAGCATATAAAAATTCTTCACCCGAACGAGTTCTTTACTTCAGCTATAGGTATGTGGTGGGCTGGACTCTCCATACCCATAAAATGCCTTTGGGGAAACATCAGAAATATTTATATAATATCTGAAAAAAAGTAAAATATAAGATTAATTGAAATTTATTCATTTCCTGTTATGAATGGTAAACATAATATCGTATAGATTTTCGTGTTGAAGAAATAACAAACTTCTGGCTGTCATTGGTGACGAAGTACATCTAAGCTTACTCGGATGAAAATTACAGTTCAGTGTCTGGAAGCAGTTAATGTCAAAAAAATTATAGCATCCGCCATTATGGCGAATGTGGAAAGCTGGATATGAGTTCTGCGAGCTTTTTTTTCTTACAGTCATCTTTTTCTCACACTCAATACACTCAAAAAAGTTTGATTTTCCGTGTATAATATTTGTGTGTGAGTGCTCAATCTGAAAACAATATTGTGTATCCGGAATAAATTTATACCGCTTTTTATACCGAAGTTGGATTTTTCTCCAGATACAGGCAACTTTCCCAACTTCGGAAGTAGTGCACTGGATTCGCCTAAAGATGCGCTAAACAACGCATCATTTAGTTTGACAAATAAAACTTCGGAAGAAACTTCGGTTCGGAAGTCCCGACTTCCGAATTCTAACTTGGTGCTACGCCGACAATAAATAGACGTCAGATCATGGCGGGAATCGATTTAGTGTACACGCTTACATGTGACTAACGAGTAATGGGTTATAATTGGGTAAATTTCAGAAACAAAAATCGATCAACCCGAAATGAGAGTGAGTGTGAGAAAAAGAAGCGGGCAAATCACAATCTACACATAACTCTTCAAATTGGTGAAATCGGCAATACTGCAAATAAATTCTTTTTCGAGTCCCTATAATCAAGCAGGTACCTCAAGCATGCCACATCGTGGTTTTGCTGCATGATTGAGTGTTGAATTTTGATAAAATATCGAAAACAAAAGTGTGCATAAAAATACATCATACGCAATGTCATGTTGAAGCTCCCTCGGGACTTTTTTACCGGCTATTAGGATTGAAAATTACTGAGTTCCTGTAGTTAATTTCATAAACAACTGAGTACAGTAAATGTTAGTATGTACCGACTTTCAGTAACATATTTTTCATAAGACGAGTTTGTACAATCCCATTGAATTCCACCACTTAATTGTATCTTGAAGGATACGTATTTCGACCTCAACAGTAAGGCCGTCTTCAGTGTCTCGTACTTGACTCGACTTAGTTAAGTCGAGTAAGGCCGTCTTCAGTGTCTCGTACTTGACTCGACTTAGTTAAGTCGAGTCAAGTACGAGACACTGAAGACGGCCTTACTGTTGAGGTCGAAATACGTATCTGTCAAGATACAATTAAGTGGTAGAATTCAATGGGATTGTACAAACTCGTCTTATGACAAGTGAAGACACACCACTAAAAAGCTCAAAATAATTTTCCTAACATATTTATGATATTCACGGATACAAATTTCATCCATTTGCTTCAAAAATATACATGTTTACTTCCAAAATGGTAAAATGTTTGAATCAAACATATTTATTTTTAAAACCAAATTAAATCCCTGTTTGTTTTATACGTACACTAGTGGGCAGCCCCTCGCTCGCTCTTGCAAAAGTAAACAAACACTCGAGTTCGGATCGGATCCGATCGGAGGTCAACAGAGGAGCAGGAGCAAGCGTAAAATAATATGTTTTCTTGCTTCCAAATTGATGATACACTACTAAAAATCCACACATATTTATTGGCAAAAATCCATAGATTTAACTTATGATGTATATCAGCGCACACATAACCATTCTCCACGCGAACTACTAATAAAATATATATCCAAATAAAATTTATGTGTGGTCTCGTATTAGCAATTATTTATTTTATGTGTGGTTCTATATCGATTATATTAGGGTGGAGCTATTGCAAAAATCTATAACGGCGACACATATATCTTATATAGATATTTTTGGCAGTGTAAGGACGTTTTTCAGGTACAGAAAGGTAAGTAAATGAAATATGAACGATTGGAATTGTGAAATCTGGTAGTCAAATGCTACCAGAATATGAAAATTGGTAGACTTGATTAGAAAATATTATGAAGGGCCGAACCAAAACAATAATATCCATGTTTGCTTCAAACATTTAGCTGGTTGAAACAATTTCAAACGCACATTTGATTCAAAAGAAAGTTTTCGTTCGCTTCAAATGCAACAATATGTTTGATCCAAACATATTTATTTTTGATGCCAGAACAAACTGAATTATTGTTTGAATTTACCTAGAATATGTTTGTTTTTAACGTAGTTTTTTCTGCGTGTTTACATGGGGGACGACACAAGACAATTCTCACAAAATGCCCATACTTTTTATCGGATTTTTTGTAATATTTGTTCCATACATTACTTACAGTATCTTAGATAGAAATAGAATGAGTTGGATTGTCTTTCATTAAATTAGAAAAGCTCAGAAACGGATATTTAAAATTATTTCCGTGTGGCATACTGTCAAGATGCTGTCAGAATGACAAACAAAAAGTAAATAATAATTACAAATGACAAAAAACAGAAAATAATATCCTTGATTTTATTTTGGAATTATTCTAAACAATACAACACAATACAATGGTGCGGTAAGATACGCGGCTACAAAGCGAGATCATGCTGAGGGTAGCTGGGTTCGATTCCTGGTGCCGGTCTAGACAATTTTCGGATTGGAAATTGTCACGACTTCCCTGGGCATAAAAGTATCATCGTGTTAGCCTCATGATATACGTATGCAAAAATGGAAACCTCGCAGTTAATAACTGTGGAAGTGTTTAATGAACACTAAGCTGCGAGGCGGTAAAGTCACAGTGGGGGATGTAATGGCAACGAAGAAGAAGAAGACAATAGCCTCTATAGATTTTTGGCCGAACAAGTTCAATGCATCAGGTATACCGAAGTCTGTATCAGTTTGTGCCATTTCCAGATGCTTCATACAGTATACAGCAACCGGAACAAGAATGAAATAGTTTGCGAAAGAATGATCTGATATCAGTGATAGGTATTCCTGTCTTGGTTCCTGTACTGTTGGCTGGTGAAAGAGTCTTGTTTGTTCAAAATTGAGCGGAATGGCATGCTACTTGTCAGCGACATGGACGCAACCTCGGACAACCTCACTGTGAGGATGGTCCGGGATAAGGTATGTAAATATTGCGGTTCATCCGCGGTGGTTGTTACCGGGGTGCCCTTCCCCAACGTGACTCAGTGAACGGAAACGGCAAATTTGGCCCATATATTATCTGTCAAATTTGCCGCTTCCGTCGCCGTTCTGCTGGCATTGTGTTTGGGGTTAAACTTCTAAGCGGTTTTTACCCATATGCTTAAACCCTGGGTGGTGCGGATTAGGGATCCTATATTAAGAGATGTGCGAATACTTTTCCAGACAATTTAGCAACGCTGTTACATTTGTAAACAAACGCTGCCAGCACTTGTCGTGGCGCAAAATGTTGGAGCTTGAACATGACTTTGCGCATAATGGCATTTTCAGATTTCGTTATCTAACGTCCAACAGTGCATTATCACTCAAATAAAAGTGCAATACAAATGAACAAAGTACCATGCATAAACTAGACTACTTCAACTTGCCAATGTAAAACAAATTATTTATTCGACAAAACTTTTCGTAAAATCTTTTGCATTACAATCGCAATACCTTTCAATCCGCAACAATAACAATGTTCATTTGGCTCAGATTCTGACAGCTCTCAATGCTCGATTGGCTCAAGATGGCCGCTTTCGCATATCTCTGAATGTAGGATCCCTAGTGCGGATAGAATCGATTTGGTTGTCAAAGTGAAGCCAAAATTTTCTATTGTGCCGGAGCCAAACATTGAAGATTGTGGTTATGTTCGTTCTAGATCTTATATTCGTCGGTGGTAAGAGTGCGCATCGGGTGGGTAAGAGTACGCAATTTTTCAATCATGTGGTTTCAAGTATATATTAACGAAAATTAAAGAATGTTTAAAGATTACGCAACACTGAAAGGGGGAGGGGGTCCTAGAAATATGAACTTTCACATGAAAAAACCTTGTTTTTAACCATATACAAAAAAAAAACTACAAAGGTAAAAATATACCAGGTTTCACGTGGCTTGAACAAAAGAATTTTCTTTAAAGAAAGATCACTAATTACGTAATGGACAATTTGACCATTTCATCACTCCTTACCCTATCTAACACTTTTTGTATGAATCCTCTGAAAATTCTATGAATCGTCATACGTCTCCCCGAGCAGGAGAAATTGGCTCAATAATACTTAATTCTGTTATTGATACCATACTCTGTTATGAACTAGCCCTGCATAAGAGGTAAAATACCAAAGGAATAATACCAAAAACTAATATGCACAATATTCAAGCCATAACAAACTCAGTTATTAAATTGAATTTCAATACCAAATGCATAACCAATTAATATTCGTTTGGTATTGAAATACCTAAGCATGGTATGCCTCAAGTATTCTGCATATAAATTTTTGGTATTATTTTCTGGTATTTTACCTCTTATGCAAGGCTAAATCATACCAATTTCTGTTATCGAGGTCGTCGCTCCTGCTCGGGTCGCAACCCCTCCCAGCTCAGCGTTGCGTAATTTATGGATGTTTCTTTTGATTAAAGGATTATCATTTAGATGAAATTGTGTTTTAGAACTATATTGAGGTCTATAGTAACCAAATACAATTTTATTATTTCGCTTCAGTGCTTTGTTCGTTAAGTACTTTCTAACACCACATAACTTGTCTTTAAAAAGAAAGTCTTATGACAGGCTCTGATTTTAAAACTACCATCAAATTTCAGTACATTTTACCATGGGTTCAGAGGAAATCACCACTGTTTCAGTTTATGTGACAACCACTGTTGATTTTTACTGCGCGCATGGTAAAATCAAACGGGTTCGTTATCTGCTGAAAATCGTCGGTGCATATTCTTAAAATAACCCTCGGAATGCTAGTTTCGACCTCTATATTTTTTTTGCGTGCAAGCATCGCAAGCATAGACATCAAAATCAAGTAACTTGCGGGTTTGGATCTAATTCTCAGTTAGAAAATTCCACGCAGAACGGACGCAGACATTTTCATCGAAAACTACCGGTCGTCGGCGTGGTTGCTGCAGATCATTCAAACTCAACGAACCAGCATTTGATGTGAAGAAAAAGTTTATTACAAAAATGGCATTCATTGCGATCCCACACCACCAGTGGCGATGCTAAACATTTATTCCATATGGTGGCTCCTTACACAGAAGAAAAAAAGTACCCAAAATTGAGTATTTTTAAACTTACTTTTGAGTTATTTTTTCTCTTCTCTTTCATCCACTCTTTCTTTTGTTGTTAAAAACAAAAGAGCCAAACAATCCAACGACGCTAGTTCAATACGGGAAGCCAATTTTGAGTTTTATTACCTGAGGTCGAAATTGAGTGAATTAAACTTACATTTGGGTAAATAAATTTTCCGTTGGGTACTTTTTTAACATGGGAGTAGAGGCAAACTACTTCGACCCCACTTACTCAATTTTGGCTTCCCGTACGATGTTCGAGGTTGGGTGAATTAAACTCACTATTGGGTAGTTTATTTCTTCCGTGTACTGAAAAGCCATCGAGTGGCCGGCAGACAATAACAGCAACAATCAATATGAAACTGGCGATTTTTTCATGGTTCCAGTTTCGTATGCTATGAACGGTCTTCGGTACCCAGTCATGAAAGCGTCGCTTCAGTACGTAATTTATTGATGCCTCTTTAGAACAAATTTTAGCACTGCTGTCATAGCAACATTTTCGTAGGCTGTTTTTTCTTCAAATAGAAACAAACTACAAAGATGGAAGCTTGGATTGACTGAGCGACTTGTACATGGGATTTTAGCTCGGAGGAGTAGCTCCAGCATTACTGATACCACTGGTCAAGCCAAGGGTCAAGCGACTACGCCTCAATGTGTTAGTTCCTGACGGTACCGTGTTTTGTGCAAGCATGCTCAAAATATCCGACTGTTTGCGGAGTTTTCTCGTATGGCATAACATAATCCACCTGATCATCAACTTTCCTTTGATGAAAGTTCGACAGAACGCTGGATCGGAAACGACCCGCTGTGAGGGAGACCAGTACATAGACGCCCTGCCTCAGTGGATGCATATCATGATGCATATGTTTCAGGCCGCGGAGATATATATGTATTTATATAAAATACATATTCAATACATATTTATATAAAATACATATTCACCATTACCATGACCTTAATCAATGAAGTTTTACGGTCTACGAACCATAATAAATATAATATTGATAAAATCTTTCCTCCAAAAATGTTTGAAGAAAATCGTTTAATCGCACATGGTCAACATTCTTAAGCCCCAAACGCAATTCAACGAAACAGGGACGGAAACGGAAAATTTGACAACAATGGTTTGGATATCGTTTTGTTTTATATGGGATGAGCCCTTGTGTTTATTTTTTTAATTATTGCAGCTTAACAAATTGCAAATTTGCTTATCATTTCTGGAATACACTTTTTTTTTCTTTGTGATTTTATTTTATTATTGGTACCAATGCTCAATACTCAGATGATGTCGCCTTTTTGAAAATGACTGAGTCGTGGCGGTTTACCGGTGCCGGATCACTTTCCTTTCCAGTTTTCCACACCCAAAACACAATGGATGACGATGAGCTTATCTTGGAGAATATCGGAGCACGCTGTTCAAGAAATTCTGCAAATACAAAGCGATTGAGATCCAATTGACACTGGAGTAAAACGGGATAAGCAAGCTCATGAACCGGAATCTCGATGAGAACTTAAGGGCCATGCTGGAGGATTCTGTCGATGGCAAATTGTTTTGGGGTAAAGCTGTGCTGACGGCAACCTATTTAGCGTAAGGGAATCCAACATCCTTGCTAAAATCGAAGCAAACGTCATTCGAACTGAGGGAATTGAGAAATCCGGGTATATCAAACATTTTTGTTTTCGGTACGATGTATTTGTCCGAAGGAGTTGACGCGGAAACTTGATGTCAAAGCTTGGAAGGAGATCTTCATCGGATTCGTTCATAATGAATATCGCGTCTGGAATTCGATGAGAAAGACGATCGATTTTGACATTGTGAAGACTGAGCATCCAGGCTGGAAACAAAATCTTATAATGCGCATTCCTCTTGTACATCGGAGCTGTAAGCGTACATCTGAATCAAATAGAAATATTATAATTAAGGAAAATCAAGGTTCCATTCAATCAAATCGTATTCCTTGACTCTCAGTTCTTGATCATCCACAAACTGTAGGAAAACATTAATTGCCAGAATGGTAAAACTCCAGAGTGGAGGCTTAAAAAACGACATTTTGGGCGAATTTCAGGTTCAGATTATAATGAGGCGGGCAAACTAGCAATGTGCTTAATACTTGTGGTGTTCTATTGAAGGTCCATTTTGACTCCAAGAGAAAAATATTCCAAAAGAAAGTTTCCTCGCATATCATCTATAAGGAATTAAGGATTATAATCCTTAATCGTCGCGCACTGAAGAAATTTTCGTCAGAGTATAGAACAGATTTCTCTATAAATACCGAGGGATTATCCGTTGTAATCTATATACATAAAAATGAATTTCTGTCTGTCTGTGCCTTATAGACTCGGAAACTACTGAACCGATCGACGTGAAAATTTGTATGTGGAGGTTTTTGGGGCCGGGGAAGGTTCCTAAGATGGTTCGAGACCCCTCCCCGCTTTGGAAAGGGGGGCTCCCATACAAATGAAACACCAATTTCTTCATAACTTGAGATCTAATCAGAAAATAAATCAATTTTAGGCGAAACGAAGTTCGTCGGGTCTGCTAGTTCTGAATAATTTTCCACCAAAATTCCGAAGAATTTCCGGAAAATGCAGAAAAAAAAATTGCCAAAATTGTTTAACGTGTTTTTGGGGAAACTCTGAATAAATATTTGGCCGGAGAAACTTAAAACAGTTTTCAGAAATTTGTCTCCATATCTTTGAATCGTAATAATTCATTATTTTTGCAGGAAAAGAACGCCTATTCACACCGTGAAATCACGAAACGCTGCCCCCGCACACCGCTATAGTCTTTTAATTCTTGATTTGAAACGACCTCAAAGAAAACAGAATTATTAAAATGCGAAGAAAATAATAAATTTATCTCCAACATGTCTCCAAAATACTCAACCGACATCGATCGGAAAATGATAAACAAACAAATATGGTTAAACCCATGACAACGGTTGAAAATTAGACTTACTTATGTCGAATTCGTTTTTAAACCTGGGTCAGTGCCAACCCGAACCCTGAATAAAAAAACATTTTCAGTTCCATCTGTCATTGGATATGTTGGTGTGCGTAGCATCGTATTTGTTTTGATTCGAAACATATGATCCAGGACATCCAGTGCACTGGCAGTGCGTTAGCGTTGACTAATCAGATCATGATAAATAAATATGTTTAAGTGCGTGAACTGATTTTTGCGGATAGTGGAAATAACTTTTGGGTGGATATAAACAGGGAAACCGCTCCTGGAATTCATCTCATGGCTCCGATATTCATCCCACCAAAAACAAAGCAATGGAAAAGAATTTGGATTGTTTATTATTTTTGTGATTTTTTTCAGCAGTGAGCACGCATGTTGACAAAAGGAGGCGACGAAATTGGTGCTGCATTTCTTTGTTTCCCGTTGAGATGAATATATGTTCAGTGAGATGGAGATCGGTACAGTTCCCCTATTTAATTATATTCAATAATCCCATGCACATTTTTATACCACGAATTCCGTATTTCCGTAAATTCATCTATTTCTGCAAAAGTTTTTTTTTCGGAGAACACTCAGAAGAATGTAATAAAAATTCTCCAGGATTCGCTAATTTTTTTTCCTCGCTTTCCTCCTGATAAAGGTAGCCTCACAGCTCGGGAAAATTTTCCGCCGGATTTTGGGCCCCGTGCATTTTCAATTTTCAAGAATCTCCCGGAGGAATTGCTCAAGGTACTTCCGGGGGAATTTATGTACGAAACTTGCGTAGCAATTTCTGAAGGATACTTCGAGTAAGTTCCTGTATTCTAGAAAGATTTCCTGAAGGAATTATATTGTAGGAATTTTCAAATTAATTCCAGGAGCAACTTCCAGAGAAAATCCTGGAACAGTATTCAAAGATATTCCTAGAAGAATTTTCAAAAGAATTCATCTCGAAAGGATCCCTTGGAAAAAATATGGAGGAATGTCTGAAAGATATCGCCAAAAATTCAAGAAAGAATTTCTGAAGTAATTTCTGGCAGAATTCCCGGAGAAAAGTCTGAAACGCACGAAAGAGTTTTGGAAGAATTTCAAAAGAAATTCTGCATAAGAAATAATTCTATTCGGTATTCCTCAAAAATATTTGACCTAATTAAGGACACCATCTGTGAGGAAAACCTGAATGAACTTATGAATACATAACCTCCCCAACAATTATTTTTAAAACTGAATCTAGACAACAGTACCGGATTAATTTCATTTTAAACTACAATAACAAATATCACAAAATTCCCGGAAAAAAGATTTTCAACGCGCATTTTATTTTAATAAACAGACAGTTTCGTTTCTCCCTTCTGCTTGTTTATTCCGCCCAGTCCCACCCACCCACGTGGTTTTGACAGTTGTATTGGTGAACCCGGTGCGAAACCGTGAAACAACACAGTGCGAACCCGACAGCTTTGGGGTTGGAACTAGTGCGAACCTAGTTCCAACCTGAGCGAATAAAAAAACACTTTGACAGCACTTAGGTTGGAACTAGTTCCAACCTAGGTTGGAACTTTTTAAAAACGAATTCGACATTACTTACTTATGGATCCTGTACACCTCCGGTGGTGCAAAGGGCCGACTTGAAAGATCTCCATCCTGAGCGATGCCCGGCTATCGCTTTAACCTGTTGCCAGGTTAGATTTCGGTCGACTTCTTTTATTTCTTTATTGAGGCTTCTCCGCCATGAGCCTCTAGGCCCAAACACAATGTCAGCGGAACGGCGACGGAAACGGCAAATTTGACAGAAAATATATGGGCTAACTGTCAAATTTGCCGTTTCCGTTGCCGTTCCGCTGACATTGTGTTTGGGGCTTCTGGGTCTGCCTCTGCTGCGATGTCCCGCTGGGTTCCAGTCTAATGCTTGCTTACAGATTTCGTTTCCGCCCCTACGCCCCTCCGTACGACGATGGAGCTCGTTGTTTGAGATCCAGTTGTGAGGCCACCAGGCCCGAATTATATACCGCAGGCATCTGTTAATGAACACCTGCAGCCGTTGAGTGTTCTCCACTGATACACACCATGTTTCGCTAGCGTATAACAGCACAGATTTCACGTTAGAGTTGAAAATTCGTATTTTGGTGCGTTCACTTATCTGCCTGTTTTTCCAGATATTTCTTAAACTCGCAAAGGCAGCCCTTGCTTTCTTGATCCGTGCGCCTATGTCGATCTTGGTACCGCCGTCTGACGCCATTTGGCTACCAAGATATTGGAAGCTTTCAACATTCTCCACTGGTTGCCCGGCTACTGTGAAACTGGAAGGAGTCACCGTGTTTACATCCAACGATTTGGTTTTGTTGACGTTGATGACTAAACCTGCCGAGGAGGAGCAATCGGCAAGGTCGTTGAGCTTACTCTGCATATCAGAGCGCCGTTGCGCGAGTAGTGCAACGTCATCCGCCAATTCGAAGTCGTTTAGGTGCTCCATGGTTATAGGCTGCCATAACAGCCCGCGGTTTGGTTCACGGTCAATCGCATCTACCAGAATCTCATCGATTACGATGAGGAACAGTAACGGTGATAGAATACATCCTTGCCTCACACCAGCTACGACCCGGATAGGGTCGGACAGGACCCCATTGTGCAGCACTCTACACGAAAAGGCCTCGTACTGTGCTTCGATGAGGCCGATGATTTTCTCAGGAACCCCCTTGCGTCTCAGGGCGCCCCACATATTCTCGTGATTGAGACGGTCGAAAGCTTTTTCGTAGTCAATGAATACCACCCGGATAAAAATTTACAGTACCTTGTGTGGTTTAAACCATTGAAATACTATAGGCTGTATATCAAACAATACAATCTATTGTACGTAAAATGTAAAATTTTCACGGTTGAAAAAAACCTTTATTGTACTTATAATTGTACTTATAATGTATACTTAAAGAACACAATAAATTTTAATGTTACCGATATATTCTATTATATTTTTATTGTTATCTTATGTTTTGTTTTGCGCATCAAAAACTAACCAAATAATGCATTTTTTGACTTCGTTAATACACTGAGGACACTGGCCGTAAGATTTTCATACAACCAAACTTATGAGAATGTTTCATACGAATTGAACTATGAAAATCGTAGGTTCTTTTTTCGATCAATTCTAACTCTTTATTGGGTATCCAACGAGACAGTTTCTCGAAGCGTCGATGGGCGTGTGGTGTGAACGCACGCCTCCTAATCAGGACGTCCATGGTTCGAACCCGGGTTACACTTTTTTTTAACAAACTGAAAATATGAACAATCTTATGAATGTCGTATGAAATGCATTCCATTAGAGAATCGTATGAAAATCAATACATTTTCTTGTGGCGAAATTTCAAAGTAGAAACGTATGATGTTCTTACGACCAGTATCCTCAGTGTAAGAAAAACCTGCTTAAGGTTAAAAAATATGCAATTTTAGAATATTTCATTGATTTATTATATTGATGAAATAACAATTAAAAACAATAAAATAACAATAGTTATCATTAGTACAGTTAGTTTTGCGAGCACAGGCGTAGGACTTCCAAGCTGGAGATGGCGAGTTCGATTCTCGGTCCGGTCCAGGATGTTTTCGGATGGAAAACGTTCTCAATGCCCTGTATCCATTGTACTAAGTTGAAAAGCAGGCCAAGCTACAAGTAGAGCCATTGGAGAAGAACATTATTTAAAAATAAATTCCCCCGAATATAAAATAAATTAAATGACACCCAGCATAGTAAAGAAAAACTTCCTACGTAGAAAAAAGTCCTACGTCGATATGTTGGTTGAACCTTTCGTCTCCTGGTGGGCGACACCCACTTTCACACCACGTCACCCTTCAACACAGCATGCCCAGCCTTCTTTGACACCATTGGAATATAAGCATAATCAAATAATAATCAATGCAATCCTTTATACGAAATTGCAATAAAAACTCTTGGAAATTTTGGTTTATTTAACTTTTCAAACTTTTCGATAACTTCAGTGATGTTGATTACAATACTTACCACCCAATTAGTACAGAATGGTGATGTTTGTTTACATTGCTCGATTAGACATTTTGGCTTTAAATAAACATCGCATAAGTGACAATTTTATGACAAAGTGACGATATAAGGCGAGGTATAAGGTAGACGAAATGGAATCGGAAGTATCCGTCTCCAAACCGAGCAAAATTGCAGCTTTGATTAGGGAAACAGAGTAAACCTATCAAGGATGTTGGTCGAGGTAAGATTGAACTTCCAAAACCGGTAAAATCGAGCTAACTTTTATTAATATCAACAGGACAATTTATCTTCGGAATGCCATAACCGAGCCGACGTACAACGCTACGTTTAGCTTCCAAAGTCCGAAATGCTCTTCCTGCATACGCTTTTCCCGCGACTAATAGTACATCAGTTTCACCTCTGATGACACCTTCTGGATTTGGTTTCTCAACTTCGCCAATAAACAGTCACCACAACAAAAACGGCTTCGTTTATTCCAAGTTTAATCACTGGCGTCGACATCCAGACAGGACGCTCCAAAAGAGGTTACTCGATGCTATTTCGACAAACACATCGTGAGGTAGCCCACAAAACACGTTGAGCATAGCCCGTCTATTCCAACCTTCGGCATTGGTTCTGGATTAATACTTTTTAACCCCTATCACCTACAGCTGGAACAACGACTAAACCCGCGGCTGTTTCATTGTTTGGAATCATTTCTGCAGCAATGTCCGGCTCAACATCACCAACATTCCGACTGCTGGTGCATTCTTTTTCGGAACAAGTTGCATTTCTTAAATCTACAACCGCAGCGGCATCCACGACAATGACCGCTACTGGATTCTCTTCCGGAAGAGCGTTGGATTGTGGCGCCACATCGGTAACGGCAGCACCTATTTTCTGTGTCTCCTCCGCGACACCGAAATTCGATTTTAGTCAATTCCTACCGCTGCCATGGGTTATATCTTTTAGAACTGCACGACCACTACGACAAGCACTATCACTCCTATTACGGCAACTCCGCCATTCGGAAGTATATCCCCAGCATTTCCACGGTAAAGCCACATTCTACTAATATTTTTGGCCGTTGATGTTACTGAACAAACCTGTTGTTTTTTTCAGGAGCCGTCTGCATCGTCTGCATATGCTAGTTTTTCGTTCGGAAATACCGTCACAACATCACCGGTCACAAACACGACAGTAACCCTAGTCGCGGCCACCAGCAGACACGTCTTTGGTAGCGAGATCAACAGCGGCTCGAAAGCTTCGTGGCGAGTGTCGTTTCGGTACCAGTCCGACACTGGTATTTGGTGCCACCATCTCGCGACAACGATGGCTACTGGCTTTTGAGCATCTTCAATTTTTGAGCCCGGCCCCGGATCGTTAGCCACATCCGACAATTCGGCTAATTCAAGGTGAACTTTCCATTACAATTATGTATTATGTCGTTATTTTATTAAACATAAGCAATGCCTGGTTTACTACCCGCCGTTGCTAACATTCTGGTGCATAAACAACAGCATTAAGTTTACCGCCAGAAATGTGTATGGTGGAAGGCATCTAACACTAGTTTTCTTAAGAACGTTTGACGAAAAACTATTTGAAACCATTTGAAACTACGCCTACCAATTACGTTTTCGATAAAGGTGCATAATTTCAAGAAATCGAACCATAGATGCCTTTCACCATACTGATTTCAGAAAGTTAACACTTAGTTTGCCGCCGTAAGACCTACTATACCTACTTGATATAGAGAATTTTGACATGTGATGTTTTGCAGTGAAAATAATATATGAAAACTTCGGTGTCAAGCTACACTTTATCAAGTGATATAGCTCGTAGTCTGAAAGATACATAAGCATGCTCAAAGTAAATGATTCATTAATACATTATTATTTATTTAGATTTATTTTCCACGTGTTCATATGTTTTAATTTTATTTATTTTTCTTTATAGCATCGTCGTATTTGGTTACATCGCCTTTTATTGGGACCAATTCAACACTGGCAGCATGAGCCCGAAGAATTCTAAGACGAATCGTGACTAGAAACTGTACATACTTTGGACTCCGCATCACACTTCGTTCGTAAAGAATTTACTGGACAATACTCGTGGAAAGCCAAAACGCACTTAAAGATTTTTTTATTGGAAGGCTGCGTACTAGATTAAAATTAAATTTGAATTAATTAAATTAAAATCAAGTAAATTAAAAATAATTTAAAATTCAGTTAAAAAATAAATAAAATAAATTATTAAATTAAAATTGAATCTGAATTATAATTACAAATTTACATTTTTTATAAAACGTTAGAGTACAATAGGGTTTAAAATAATTTTCACTCCAGTTTTACATTAGAAGCAAACAATACAATTTAGTATTTTAAAATTTATTTTATAAACAGAGAAGAAATGAACATTTATTCTCGTGCGATATAAACAATGTTCTTTATCATTACAAGTATCATTGCACTTTAAAATATCAATTCAATATTACAAAGTGTAATGAAGTTTTGTAAAGATGTGAATCATTTTCATGCATCTCACAAGAAATGTCTTTTCTTTGTTTATAAAATAAATTGTAAAATTCTAAATTGTATTATATTTGCATTGTATTTCTATTGTAAAACTGGAGTGGAATTTATTTTAAATCCTATTGTACTTTTATGGTAAAACAACAAAAAGAAGTAAGGAAAACATTTAAAACACATTGTTTTCTATGGTTTCGTCCTTAGAAATCATCCCATTGAAGAACCGTAAAATCAATTGTTTTGCTCTGAATTTTGTATGGAAAATTTTCGAAATTTTTATTGTAAAGATACATAACAACCCCTATTTTTTATTGTAAAAGTCCCATTTACCATTCATTTTATCGTGCAAAACCATAAATTCTAAAGCTTGTTTATTGTAAAATTCCCATTACATTCAATGGTAATTATTTTGAATTGAATGGTGCAGTAACAGTAAAAAATATGGTTTTTCAATGATATTTTTTATCCGGGCAAGTAAAGGGATTCTTGGAATTCGTTGACCTGCTCCAAAATGATGCGGAGCGTGACAATATGGTCCACACAGGATCTTCCGGCACGGAATCCGGCTTGCTGCCGCCGGAGAGTCGCATCGATCTTCTCCTGAATCCGGGCTAGGATAATTTTGCACAGAACTTTGAGAACGGTACACAGCAACATAATGCCTCGCCAGTTATCGCATACAGTCAGGTCACCCTTTTTGGGCACCTTCACTAAGATACCTTGCATCCAGTCGACCGGGAAAGTTGCGGTGTCCCAGATATTACGAAATAAACGATGCAGTAGTTGAGCGGATGTCATGGGGTCAGCTTTGAGCATTTCGGCTGATATGCGGTCGACCCCTGGGGCTTTATTCGATTTCATGCTTTGGATGGCTGTTTGAATCTCTAGCAGTGATGGAGCTTCGGTATTGACACGTGTTATACGTCGGATCCTAGGCAGATCATGCCGAGGTGGTGATGGCCTGGTTGGCACTTGAAAAAGTTGTTCGAAGTGCTCGAACCAGCGTTTCAGCTGGTCAGTTGGGTCGGTCAATAACTGATCATTCGCGTCTTTCACAGGCATCGTTGCATTCATCTTCGCCCCGTTTAAGCGTCGTGAGATATCGTAGAGGAGGCGAATGTCCCCGGTTGCTGCGGTTCTCTCTCCTTCGTCGGCCAAAGAATCCGCCCACGCTCGCTTGTCCCGTCGACATGAGCGTTTTACTTCCTTCTCAAGAGCCGTGTATCGTTGACGGGCTAAGACTTTGGTTCCTCTGGTTTTCGATCGCTCTATCGCGGCTTTGGCTTCTCTTCGCTCCTCTATCTTCCTCCAGGTCTCATCGGTGATCCATTGTTTTCTCTGGGTGCGTAGTTCGCCCAGATTGTTCTCGCTGGTGGCGATGAAGGCATTCTTGATGGCGGTCCATTGGTCTTCCACGCTGCCACCTTCCGGAATATCTGCAGCACGCGTCTCCAGTTCTTCAACGAAGGACCGTTTCACCGTGGCATCTTACAGTCGGCGTGTGTTGAATCGTCGTCCAACTCTTTCCTCCTGCCGACGAATCCGCGCAATGCGCAGGCGTATTTCGCCGATGAGGAGGTGATGATCAGACGCGATATCGGCACTACGTTTATTCCGTACATCAAGAAGGCTCCGTTTCCATTTTCGGCTGATGCAGATGTGGTCGATTTGATTTTCTGTAAAGCCGTCACGAGAGACCCACGTGACCTTGTGAACCGGTCGATGAGGGAAGAGCGATCCCCCGATCACCATGTCGTTATTACCACAAAATTCTGCGAACAGCTCTCCGTTTTCGCTCATTTCTCCGAGACCATGGCGTCCCATAATGCGCTCATGGTTCGAGTTGTCGGATCCGATCTTCGCATTGAAGTCGCCCAAACAGATCTTGATATCACCCTTCGGAATTCTATCTACGACGGCATTGAGTTGACTGTAGAAGTTCTCTTTGTCTTGCAGATCGGCAGCATCAGTTGGCGCATAACATTGGATTATAGTAAGGTTTCGGACCCGTGTTCTAAATCTGGCAACGATTATCCTTTCACTTATAGGTTCCCACTTCATAAGCGCAGAGTGTGCCTGAGCGCTTAGTAGGAAGCCAACTCCGCGATGCCGGGGAGCGTGTTCACCTCGTAAACCAGAGTATAGCAGAACTTGTCCTGACGGCGTTCTGTGTTCTCCAAAGTTTGGCCAACGGACTTCACTCAGTCCCAGGATCTCAAGCTTCATGCGGCGTGCCTCATTGGCAAGTTATGCCAATTTACCCTGCTGGGCTAGGGTTAAAACGTTCCATGTTCCTATTCGTGTCCGTTGTTTCGCGCTAAGAGTCGTCGCCGTAAAATCAGTCCGTATTCTTTCATTATCGGATTCTCGAACAAATTGATGTTTCGGGAACAGTAGGTTGTTGGCCCAAGGTTCCCTATCCACCGGGATGGGGCTGCCATCTTAGGTATAGCTTCCGGGGAATAGCATTTCATACTCAGCCGCTGGATGCCAGAACAGACGCTGTTGGAGCCGCACCTCCTTGGTGGACAGACGCTCGATCAGTCGGGTCAAATTTGTTTAAAGTCCCACCCAACACCAGGACTAGGCTAGTGCGCTTTGAGCGGCACACGGTCGCTTTGATAGGGCCTGCTTGGGGACACATGCAGCTTTTTATAGAAGTTCAACAGAGCCCACTGTCGAACCCCACCACATCCTAGGCAGAGTTGAAAATTAGAACAAATTCAAATTTAAGTTGAATGATTGCTTAGTTTTTCCAAGTTTATTTTGAAGCGTTGCTTTATTTCACTGGGTACCGAAATCTTAGTACATGGAACCATAAAATGAGTACTAATTTGTTCTGACCCCAACATCTTGATTATTATATTTATGATAACAGTACGTAGTGAAATTTCAACGCAAGGTTCCGACAAGCGTTTGGTTGCAGTTAGTTATTGGAATGGCGCATTGGGGAAAAGAAAATTGCCCAAGTAACCAATAAGCACTATAACGCGCGCTTGTGATGCTTCCATCGCGGGCGGGAACCGAACTTTGCAAATAAATATATTTGCGTTTAGTTTCGCACTGATGCCGATTCTGCTTATTTTTCCTTTATTTTGGACATTTTTGAGGATGATGTCTTGTGGGATTCTGATGTCCTGCACTGAAAGCCAGACGAGTAGCTTCAGCGGGCGATAAGTCGTGTTAATCCCTTTTCTGCGGTTGGAGACTCAAAGCGCATCCAACTAAGAGCTGCTATTTTGCTTCTTGATTCGGTTGACCTCCGAGCAGTTTGCTCAATGTTTATAAACAAACTATGATGACAAAATTTGTATTTAATACCACCCATTTCGTATAGCTACGTAGTCCTACGGCACTTTTGCAAAACGATTGGGCTGCACCTTTGAATTTTTACTCGTTTTTCGTTATCTATAAAACGTTTGAGGCACTCTACACTAACAGATCTGGCTTATAATATTACTGTGATCATACGCTGTCACTTTACCCGAACCGGTACCTACACCGTTAGTGCCGCAAGCATTTCTTATCTGTTGCTCAAACATTCTGCGAACGTTCATCAAATAATAAAGCTATTAATTAAGTACTGTATACATTTCATGTGATAAGTCGTGATATGGGTTTGTTGTGAACTTGGAGATTCATCCATTCACCCATTTTCTTTCAGTTGATATTCTGCAGTTTACGCCGAAAAACAAAGATGAATCAGTTTACCTTCAAAGGTTTAATGGCTCCTGTATTTACAGCCTATCATAGTAACAAGTAAGTCGCAAATGGAATTCAGTATACAATTTATAACATATTTATAACAGTGTATACATATCTTTTTAGAAATAAATCGGTCAACTGTGAAGTAATCGATTCATATGCAAAGTACCTCAAACAAAAAAAAGTTGAAGCGGTTCTTGTTAATGGGACATCAGGAGAAGGAATGCTAATGAATGTCGTTGAAAGGAAACAAGTTACCGAGGGCTGGAAAAAAGCTTGTGATGCAAATGATATCGTACTGATGGTGCAGATCGGAGGAGCTCCTTATCCAGATGTGGTGGAGCTGGCCATACACGCTGAAAAGCTTGGAGTAGATGCTGTATTGTGTCTTCCAGAATTATACTTTAAACCAAAAACTCCTGAAAAGCTAACGGAATATTTGAAAAATGTAGCAATCAATTGTCCTAACACCCCTTTCTTCTATTACCATATTCCAATGTTTAGTGACGTGAATAGTAAGTGCATATTTTAAGTTGGCATCTAAGTCAAATAACTCGAATATTATTTCCAGTACACATGCCAACGTTTCTCGATATGGCTGAAAAGTCGATACCAAATTTGCGTGGAATTAAATATACTAGTGGAGATTTGGACCAGGGATCGGCTTGTCTAAAGCCTGGACGTTGCATTTTTCTCGGAGCTGACTCGATACTGTGCGGTGCAGTTGCAGCAGGATTTGATTCTTTCATAATGACAACTTTGAATATTTATCCAGAAATTTCTTACGAAATAATCAATTGTGTCAATAATGGAGAATTACAAGCGGCACGTGACAAACAAAAGGAATTGAATACAAAAATATCTAATATTTTGAAACATGGTAAGTTCAACAACGTGCAATTGTACTGAACTAACATATTGTTTATTTTTAGGAGACTGGGTAACAGGAATGAAGAAGGCTTTTAATGAAACTTGCCATTTGAATTTGGGGGAAACACGAGCGCCATTAACATATAATAAAATTACAGAATGTTAACTACAGTTAAAAAAATCGTAGTCGTAAGTCGTAAAAATGTAACTATTTCTTATAAAAAGAATACGTGATGAACTTATAAATTTATATATTGCTGTTCCAGAGAAAACTTTCCTCTTTACGGTTCAATTTTTAAACTACCGCAGCTGTCACTTCATACTTTCTCTCTGGTGTTTGGCATGGCATATTCTACGATGACAACGCCAAATATCAGATTTTTGTTTCAGTGTATTGAAGATTTTCAGGCTTGCGGTCGAATTTTGACAGTTGCGGAAGAACTATGCGGAACCCGCAAAATGGAAAATTTTGAAAAGATCCGCAATAAAAAATCACAATAATAAAGAATAAAAAAAATATAAAAAGAAGGCTAATGTATAGACGAATCCAAGTAAAAATAAGAAGAAAACACACGACGGTGTTAACTTTGACAGATCCTACAGTACAGCATAAGAAGAACATTTTAAAATGCTTATAATATTGCGCAGATTCCGCCTTATTAGACTCCTGCGCGAAAATTATTTGCGTGAATATTTTCCCCGTGTCAGACACACAAATGAATTAACACTGTTTGCTGTTTGTTTTAGTAAACAAAAACACGTGTGTCCGATGAATAACAACCATAAAAAACAATTACAAAGATAGCTTGAATGTATTGGTGTGCACGCTGAAAATTCAAAGCAAAACGAAGTTGCGCCAGAGTCTAGAAATTGATGCAACGGGCAATAAATTCTAGACAAATTGTTATTAAAATCTGATTGATGTACGATACGGAAAAAGTTCTGAATTAGGGGGAATGACGGCTTTGGCAGATTTTGTTCTATTATTGTCAGGGTTTTTTTATGACTGATTATGCTCAAATTTGGCCTAAACATACAATTTTTTGTATATTTTCCAAAAATGTATCTATTATAAAGTTCGGAACTTTTTCCGTACCATACATCAATCAGATTTTAATTACATTTTGTCTAGAATTTATTATAAGCATTTTAAAATGATCTTCCGATGCTGTGCTGTAGGATCTGTTAAAGTTAACACCGTCGTGTGTCTTCTCTTATGTTTACTTGGATTCGTCTATAATTGCGCTTTTGGCACTTTATAAGAGTTTTGCGAGATTTTTTTTCTCACAGTCATCTTTTTCTCACACTCAATACACTCAAAAAAGTTTGATTTTCCGTGTATAATATTTGTGTGTGACAACAAATACACTGAACGAAAGCTTCATCCTCAAACAATCTGCTATCTGATTCGCTCCCGCCCTTTAACGATAATCAGTCAAACATCGGATGATTTTCATTCGGGTGAATCAGATGACGAAGATGAACACCCGAATGATTGTCATACGACTTCAGGATGATCGTCATCTCAAAACTGAATTCAAATGAAATGGCACTCAGAAGATCATATTTCGAAATTGAAAGGATATTCCGGTGTTATATAAGTGAATTTTTATTTGAAAATTAACAGAAAAAACAATGTTCAGTGATTTTGCGAATTTTCAATTCAAAATAAAATGTTCTACTATTTGTAACGTAATATATTTTATTTATTACTTAATTACATGGTTTTAATCCAACTTTTTTCCGGAACGAAAGTCTAGATCTTTAAGCAACACAGCGGAACGATGACAAAAGCGGCAAAATTTGGCAGAAAATATGATGTGTAACTGTTAAATGTGATTAAATCCTACCGCTTGCGTTCCGTTGCATTGAACTCGGGACTTATTTAGTGGCCCTTGGCTAAAGGTTTGATTTATTTCGTGGAAGATAGTTTCCAAACTGCTGGCCGAAATATAGTACTCAACGCGGAATAATTCAGCTTTGTTCACCGAAGGATCATCCATTGCTGCCGATAGGAAGCTCCAGATCCGGGTTGACGACGTTGATGGCGAGAAAGTTGACCCTGATCCACACTCCATGATGCTGAATAACTTCTTGGCAATTCACGCAATATTTTTCGTAAACTGTAATAGAACAAATACAGATAATATAATAATACTTCCACATACTTCAGTCAAATATATTTTCAGGAAACTTACCTTATTATTTACTGGAAAAGAAAATAGTAACTGTTATCTCCACGATCTCCTCTACCTTCTGTGTTTGCTGCTTGCCAATGGCGTTTTTTCATTTGGCAACAAGCAACATTGTAGCGTCAGAACGTCATCTAAAAATCGGATGACTTGCATTATTGGGGCGCTTTCAAAACATTTGTCATCCGATTTGCGGGTGATTTTGAATTTGATTTTACATCATCCCAAAATCGGATGACACGTCATTCGATAATCGAACAATTTTCATACGCTTTTAGGATAATTTGTATTTGTAATTTTTATGTTTTGTCAGTTACTTAGGTATGCCATATGTTTGTCAGAGGAGAAGAATTTTATGAAGTAGGAGAGACAAATCTTTTGATAAAAGGCGGAGGTTTGAGTTCAGTGTAGACGTCAAATCATGGCGGGAATCGATTTAGTGTACACGCTTACATGTGACTGACGAGTAATGGGTTATAATTGGGTAAATTTCAGTAACAAAAATCGATCAACCCGAAATGAGTGAATGTGAGAAAAAGAAGCGAGCAAATCACAATCTCCATTCCGTGCCGATAGTTCGAACGAGCCAGACGTGTGTGCTGTGTCTCATCGCGGATTGTGTTCGGTAGTGCGAGTGCTATTGTGTAGTGCGTATCCTACCTACGGATCCAAGGCGATCACTGTCGGCGAGTGGAAGTAGCTGCTTCTGGCGACGCCAGTGAAGCAGGCTATTGTTACTGCTGCTACCTACAGCAGCAGCCGCAGATAAGTGGCAAAGATTGTTGTATTGTTCTCCCACAGAGTGGGTCTGATTAGAATAGTTTGAATTAGTTTTTTATTAGTTTTTTTCTAATTAGTTAATAGTTATTAGTTCTTAGCTTGTAATAACTATACTTCCAACACCTTGCGAGGTGATAATGGAGGCGGAGACTGCGGAGGGCAGTGGGCCTCCCAAAGATGGTGGTCGCACACGATTCTACCATGCATCTTCTCCTGGGCCTTGGGTTGTTTACTTTCGGCAGAAAGTGAAAAGCCTAGATTTTCTCGGCATTAAGCGAGATTTGACGCGTCGTTTTCCGAAAACTGATTTCCATCAGGTAAATCGGAACAAACTACGCATAACCGCACCTACATACAAGGATGCAAACGAAATCGCTAAAGACAAGGCCTACAATGTTGAATATTTGGTTTATGTTCCCACGCGGGAGGTCGAAATCGAAGGTGTGATCAACGCAGCGAGCCTGACTTGCAAGGATGCACTTGCGGGAAAAGGCCGCTTAAAGAATGCAATGGAGTCTACTGTGGATATTCTGGATTGCAAGGAGTTGCATTCAGCTACCATGGTAGATGGTAAAAGAGTGTATTCTAAGTCAGGTTCGCTTCGGGTGACGTTCGCCGGTTCGATTCTCCCAAAATATGTAGATATTGAAAATATGTTATTTCCGGTGCGTCTTTTTGTGCCGAGGGTGTTCAATTGTACCAACTGCAAACAGTTGGGGCACACTGCCGAGTTTTGCGACAATAAGCCCCGTTGTGGCAAATGTTTTGAAAAGCATAGGGAGGAGTCCTGTCAACAACAAGCTACAAAGTGCGCTTATTGTGGCATGGATCCTCCCCATGGTTTGCAAGAATGCCCGGTGTACAAAAAGCGCACCCAAAAAGTGAAGCGCTCGTTGGTACAGCGCTCCAAGCAGTCGTATGCGGAAATGGTTAAGTCGCAAGACACATCCGCCACAACCACCGCCACGGCTGCTATTTCAGCTGCCGTTCGAGTAAGTGATTTTTACGATTCTATTGCCACTGTTGAATTGGACTCCGACGTAGCTGATATGGATGATTCTTCGGAGGTACACGTGCCCGAAAAGAGGAAGCAACCGTCTTCCCCGGGATCGCGCCGTAAGAGAACAAAAGTCATCCATAAAAGCTTGCCAAAGTCTGAAGGTAATGGGGGATTATTTAAAATCCTGAAGCAATCTGTCTTCACTGCTCCTTTGGATCCTAGTTGCAGCAAGACATTCCTGCCATTGTTTAAAACCGATGTTTCCAAGAAACATCCGGTTAGGAGAATCAATGAAAGAAAATGCAATTCGCACTTCCAGAAAAATATTCCGTCCAAGCGAGGATTGATCTCCTTTAAGGACCTCGTGGACCGTTTTTGAATTTGTTCAATATTCCGAATTCATTGAGGCCACTCATTGACCTCTTTATACCAACAGTAGAAAGTTATCTGAAGCAATTGACTGTTTCATGGCCCTTCTTGCAGAAATTGTATCTTTCGATGGATAATACGGCCATACAAGATACAATCACTGTGCTGCAGTGGAACTGTCATAGTCTGAAAAATAAATTAGACGTGTTCAAGTTTTTGATTCGCAATTCCGATTGCGATATATTTGCACTCTGTGAAACATGGCTTTCTTCTGAAGATGAAATCAACTTCCACGATTTTAATATTATTCGCCAAGATCGGGATGATCATTATGGTGGCGTTCTTTTGGGGATCAAAAGTGCTACTCCTTCTACAGAATTCCCATTCCGACTGTTAATGGCCTAGAGATCGTCGCTTGCCAAATAAATGTAAAGAATAAAGATCTTTGCATAGCTTCAGTGTACATTCCTCCAAATGCCTCTATTAATCGTCGACATTTTTGGAGCGCAGTCTCCCTCCTATCATCTCCAGTATTGATATTGGGTGATATGAACGCACATGGTATTGGATGGGGTGAAACGTATGACGATTATAGAACGCCTATTTTCTACGATTTGTGTGACGATTTCAATTTGAATATTTTGAACACTGGTGAAGTAACTCGAATAGGACCAAATGGTCAACAAAGCCGTATTGATCTGTCTTTATGTTCAAATTCACTATCATTAGATTGCACGTGGAAGGTAATTCAAGATCCCCATGGTAGTGACCATATGCCGATAGTCACCACAATTAAGAGTGGCTATCAACAATCTGAGCCAGTTAATGTTCCTTTCGATCTCACGAAGAACATTGACTGGCAAAAATTTGCATCGGCGGTAAAATTGGTATTGAATCAACTGATACTCTTCCCCTTTGGATGAATATCGATTCCTTACTGAGTTGATTCAAAAAGCGCACTAGAAGCTCAGAAACGACGCGTTCCAAGTACATGTGTCATCAGAAGACCAGCCACTCCTGGATGGGATGATGAATGTACTAAGTTGTATTCTGAGAAATCTGATGTTTTCAAGGCCTTCCGTAAACACGGAAGGTCAGAGCTTTTGAAGAGTATTTGAGGCTCGAAAGAAAACTCAAAAATCTTCTCAAGGCAAAAAACGTAGCTACTGGCGACGTTTTGTCGAGGGACTATCACGAGAAACCTCAATGACAACACTTTGGAAAACGGCTCGCAACATGCGGAACCGCATTTCCACCAATGAGAGTGAAGAATACTCCAATCGATGGATATTCAACTTCGCAAAAAGGTCTGCCCAGATTCCGTACCAGCAGAACCGCTATTTCGAGAATCAGTCACTGATCCCGGTTCATTGGGTGGACCATTCACAATGCTGGAACTTTCTATGTCTCTTCTTTCATCGAATAACTCTGCTCCGGGATGCGATAACATCAAATTCAATCTTCTTAAAACCTCCCAGATATCGCAAAAGACGATTACTTGACCTGTACAACTGTTTCATGGAGTACAACATTGTGCCACCTGAATGGCGACAGGTCAAAGTAATAGCTATTCAAAAGCCTGGGAAACCAGCGTCTAATCACAATTCATACCGACCGATTGCCATGCTATCATGCATGAGAAAATTATTGGAGAAAATGATCCTTTCAAGAGTCGACCATTGGGTCGAAGAAAATGCATTGCTTTCAAATACTCAGTTTGGATTTAGAAAAGGGAAAGGAACAAACGATTGTCTAGCGTTGCTTTCTTCAGATATACAGCTGGCCTTTGCGCACAAGGAGCAATTGGCTTCAGTATTCTTGGACATTAAGGGCGCTTTTGATTCAGTTTCCATAGAAGTACTGTCAGATAATCTGTACAGTAATGGATTACCCGTTATTTTGAATAATTTCTTGTACAATTTGTTGTCAGAAAAACAAATGAACTTCACACTCGGCACTCTGACAACTTCCAGAACTAGTTACATGGGCCTTCCCCAAGGTTCATGTTTAAGTCCCTTGCTTTATAATTTTTATGTTAAAGATATTGACAATTGTTTGGAAGGACAATGCACGCTCAGACAACTTGCAGATGATGCCGTGGTCTCTCTAAGAGGTCCATGTGCAGCTGTCTTGCAAGGACCATTGCAAAGTACCCTGGATAATCTGACTGTTTGGGCCAGACATTTAGGGATCGAGTTTTCACCTCAAAAAACTCAGTTGGTTGTGTTTACTAAGAAGCGGTATCCTGCTCAACTGAAACTCAAGCTGTTGAATGATGACATCAACCAATCTTTATCTTCTAAATACCTTGGGGTCGTGTTTGATTCCAAATGTACCTGGAAACTCCACATTGAGTATTTGATACAAAAATGCCGGAAAAGGATCAATTTTCTACGTTCTATCTCCGGAACATGGTGGGGTGCTCACCGGAAGACCTCATCAAACTCTATAGAACGACTATTCTCTCTGTTTTAGAGTATGGCTCCTTCTGCTTCCTCTCAGCAGCTGATTGCCACCTGATCAAATTGGAACGAATTCAGTATCGTTGTTTGCGTATTGCCCTTGGCTGCATGCATTCAACGCATAACATGAGCCTGGAGGTGCTTGCTGGAGTCACTCCTTTAAAGCACCGTTACTGGGAGCTCTCGCTTAGAATACTCATCAAATGTGGAACAAGTAACACACTTGTTCTAGATAACTTCGATAATATGCTTGAACTAACTTGTCGTTCAAGATTCCTGAGAGTTTACCTCAACTACATATCATCAGATCTTTGTCTTCCGTGTTATAATCCCCAACGAGTTCACTTCACCAACGACAGTTCCTCAATTGTATACGATCTGTCCATGAAACATGCTATTCAAGGAATACCAGATCATCTTCGACAAATATCTATTCCCTCACTTTTTTCTGAAAAATATGAACATGTCAATTGCAACAACAGATATTTCACTGATGGTTCTCGCATCAACGGATCCACTGGCTTCGGTGTTTTCAATGTAACTTCAACCACCTTCCGAAAACTTCAAGAACCGTGTTCGGTTTATGTTGCTGAGCTGGCAGCAATTAACTTCGCTTTGGGGATAATTTCCAATCAGCCCGTAGACCATTATTTCATCTTCTCGGATAGTCTTAGTTCTATCGAGGCACTCCGGTCGATGAAACCTGTTAAGCACGCATCTTACTTTCTTACAAACATAAGACAGCAGATGCGTGTTTTGGTCGAAAGATCATTCAAGATTACCTTTGTTTGGGTCCCATCTCACTGCTCAATCTACGACAATGAGAAGGCAGACTCGCTGGCAAAGGTGGGCGCACAGGAAGGTGAGTTTTATGATAGACAACTCTCGAGTAACGAGTTTTTCCCATTAGTCCGTCAGAGTACTCTTCAAAGTTGGCAAAGGAATTGGACACACAATGAACTCGGACGGTGGCTATTTTCCATAGTTCCAAAAGTTTCTGGACGAGCGTGGTTCAGAGGTGAGGACTTAAGTCGAGGCTTCATTCGCGTGATGTCGAGATTTATGTCCAATCACTATTCACTAAACGCACATCTGTACAGAATAAACCTTGTCGATAGCAACTTATGTAGGTGCGGAGCCGGTTATGATGACATCGATCACGTAGTTTGGTTCTGCTCGGAAAATGACGCCTCCGAAGAGCGACTATTGGATACCCTAGTGGCCCGAGGTAAACAACCCTTCAGGGAAATTCGAGGTGTTTTGGGGGATCGTGATGCGGTCTATATGCAGGCCATTTATAGTTTCATTTGTGATTCTGACATCAAAATCTAATTTTTTTTTCTTCTGTCAAAGTTTTTTTTTGTACTGTCTCTGTCTCTATGTTCCGTAGATCTCCGCTACTCAGGCCATCCGGAAGACGCTCCCAGTAGAACCAATCCTCGAGCACGACGACACGCCACATCGTCCCTTACGCCAAATGCCCGGATCAGCAGCCGAAATTCCTTGATTCCGAATCCTAAGCCTCGTCCATCCTTTAATATTGTAAACTAACCTCGAGTCACCACGAGTACGCTGGCTCCTATCCCTCTCTTACTAACTGAAAAAAAAATGTCATTGATTGTATATATCACAAAGAAATATGGCTCCGTAAAGTGTTATACACGCCTGAGCCTACCAAATAAACGAACTTGGAAAAAAAAATCACAATCTACACATAACTCTTCAAATTGGTGAAATCGGCAATAAATTGCAAACACTTTTATTGTGCTCAGAAGATTCTATCCGGGATTTAGGTGAAACACTCAAGGAAACAGTTGAGAATCGATGATAAACTGTGATGAAAAGAAGAACAAGTGTCAAAACAAGGAAAAAGAAGCCGTCTTTGCAGGTCTCGTTTCAGATTGAACCAGTTGGTTGATTGGTTCAATGTACAGTGTTCTCAAGAGCCGTAATGTAGGCATTTTTTATGTGTGTCACACTAAGGCGAAACTAAACGATTGAATCGAGAAAGGCATCGTCATCACTAGGTGGATTAATTTGGGGTTTTTGTAGATGGGAGACACGACACCTTCCATCCGCAGAAGTGGAACCTCATCCTCCCAAACCTTGGTAATTACCCAGTGCAGCGCCTCAGCCTCATCACCGTGTTTAAACAGCTCTCCTGGTAGTTGGTCAACTCCAGGGGCTTTGTTGTTTTTCAGCCGGCCGATCTTCTCCTGGATTTCCTGGAGATTCGGAGCCGAAAGTCGCATATCCTGCGCGAGTGCTCCTAGGTTCATTACCATACCGCCACATCGCCATTCAGGTACTCTTCATAGCGCTGTCACCATCTTTGGATCACCTCACGCTCCTCACCTCACGCTTTGTAAGAAGATTCCCGTTTTTGTCCTTACACATATCGGGCTGTGGCACGTGGCCCTTACGTGAATGGTTCATGCGTTTCATGCGTTATTAGCGCGGTACAGTTGCTCCGTCTCTTCACGGTCTCGATCTTTTTGCTGGCGCTTTTTCCTCCGATAAATCGAGTTTTGTCTGTTCCCTGCCCGTTTGTATCGTGCCTCGTTTGCCCTCGTGCGGTGTTGCAGCAATCTCACCCATACTGTATTCTTTTCCTTAACTAACTGCTCACATTCGCCGTCACCAGTCGTTTCGCTGATCCGGGGGCACCGTGCCTAGTACAGCGGTTGCGGTGCTTTCAATAGCGGATTGAATATCTCTCCAGCCTAGCTGCTCTTCTGTTGGGAGTGCCACTTCCAGCTGCCGCGCGTAGTCTTGGGCTAGTCTACCGTCTTGTAGCCGCCCAATGTTTAGCCGCGGCGGACGACTCCGACGCGTGTTGTACACCGTCAAATTTTTTATTTTTTTTATTTATTTATTTGTCTGTTTACATCCATGGTATTTTGTACATTATCTATAAGAACTCACACTCACAATTATCAGCATCCCTTTACATCGTAAACAAACAAAAACTCATCAACTTTCCTTTTCATCATACTAATTCATCGACATGATAATTAACGAGGCACAGCAGACACAAAATATTTGAAATACGATATCTAACACTGAAGAATATTATGCCAGTTCAAGCGGGAGGCTTCCATGTATCATTGAACCGATGCACGAATTCACGAAATTTTAAAAGAAAATGCTTCGAACTACCATTCCGCGGGAGGCAGCAAAGTTTATGCATCGTTGGCCGTTGTTGTTTGATACGGTATGCAGACTATCCGGTCCGATGACCGGTCTATACATTTCCTCCCTTCATAGCTGAGCGTTCATGTCACCGATGACGATTCTGACGTCCTGCAGTGGGCATCCATCGTCTGCTCCAGCTGTGCATAGAATGCTTCTTTTTCGTCGTCGGGTCGCCCTTCGTGTGGGCAGTGCACGTTGATGATGCTATAGTTGAAGAAACGGTCTTTTATCCTCAGCTTGCACATCCTTGCGTTGATTTGCTGCCAATTACGCGTTGGCGCATCTTGCCCAGCACTATGAAGCCGGTTTCCAACTCGCTTGTGATGCCACAGCTTTGGTAGAAGGTAGCCGCTCGATGCCCGCTTTTCCACACTTTATGTTTTGTCCAGCAGGTTTCCTGCAGCACCACAACGTCGGAGTTGCGGGGATGTAATTCATCGTAGATTATCCTGTCGCAACCTGCGAAGCCTAGTGACTTGCAGTTCCAAGCTTCCAATCGTGATTCTTTATTCGTCACCTAGGTCGTTACCGATTGTATCGAGTTATTATCTTCTATGTCGTTCGTAAGGGGCCGTACACTAATTACGTAAGCAATTTTTTTAGATTTTTCAACCCCACCTCCCCCAAGTAAGATTTTTTCCATACAAAAGATTTTTTATCTATATGGCGCGTAAGATATTGACAAACCCCCCCTTCCCCCATAAGTGCTTACGTAATATGTGTACGGCCCCTAATGGTTGTTTTTAAAGGCGGCTTATTGGGCCTGCGCAAACCTCCTGCCCGTCGGAGGGTTGTCGTGTCAGGTCTGTTCAGCGTCCCACCTAACACTAGGACTTGGGCTTGTGCGCTTTGAGCGGCACACGGTCGCTTTGGCGGAGCCTACTTGCGGATACATGCAGCTTTTTATAGAAGTTCAGCAGAGCCCACTGTCCAACCCCACCACCTCCTATGCAGGCACCTCAACTCGCTTATGGCCTGGGGAGGGATCGGCAAGCCCTTGGACATAGTCCCTGCTGCCCCCAATCACAAAGAATGTATATGCAATATTTCAGAGAAATAAAAAAATACAAAAATAAATCGACCTTCGATTTCACAGAGAATTGCTCACTTGAATTATGTGGTCCCGAATGTGGGAAATTGGGCCCTAAAACCCTACTTCGTTTATGGCTGCAAACGATATTGGTTCGGTCAAGAAAACATGAATCGATGTTATATATATTTTGATAATAGTCTAATGGCGGTAAGCTCCAACGAGGATAATACGCAATTCTCGTATTATCCTCGATTTTGGTAAGCTTCAAGCCGTATTATCCTCAAACTTAATCTCAGATTTTATTTTAATACGCCGATTTTGGGGTATTAAGATAATCCGAGATTTTCTGTATGTACGCAGCCAAATATTAACTTGGTCTCACGCACACATTTTAATGGAGCAAATGTCACTTTTTAGATTTTGTTTTTGTTAGTTTTCTTTTGTCACCCTTTTGTCTAAAAACATTTAACAGGAATATTTCCGAATTTCCTCAAAAGCTTCCTGGAGAAGTTAAAATTTAAAAAATAGTGGTCAACAGATACGTAAGTATACTATTTAATATATTAATAAAGAAAAACATTGTCGATAGGTATATAATTTAATTATGTCCTTCCATTTTGCCATTACAGATCATAACAGCAATGATTTCGAGGCCAAAAAGAGCTAGAACCGCTGGAACGCATCTGCTGGAGATTTTCACCATGGTCAGGAAAAAGAAACGAGGGTCCCTGCTGAAGCCGGAAAATAGAAAAGGAGACACCTGTGACACAGACGGTTGTACTGATGCTGTACAACGAGTGAAAAAATGAGATGAATCCGATTGCTGAAATGACATGTAAATCTCGAAGAATGTGTATATTATAATGCTATAGGCATGGATTGTAAATGAATACGTGCATCTGCTCTACTGCGAGCAAAAATCTCTTGTCTGAACTTATTTTTTAACGGAAATACCCAAAAGTATCCGAAGGAATCGAAGGAATTCCTTCATGAAATCAGAGAAAGGCTTTTGGTACTTCTTGTGAAACCGCATTAGGAATTTTCAGGAATCAGAGTGGAGAAATTCGTATGAGAATTTTGGGTGTGAATTATGGGGAATCCGTGTGACTATTCTGAGGAAATACGTAAGAATTCATGGGTGCATTCTAGGTAATTCTGAATAACGATCGAGCACAATGAATACACTATGCCCAGTCGAGAATGAATTCCACCAGCTTTTGCTCGCAATGCTATTTAACTAGAGAATCATGTGGCATTTCTGGATTAGGTACTGTGACTGATACTTGGAGAATTCCTTTTGAAATTAATTTAGAAAATTATTTCGGGATAAATGATTTGAGAATTCTGTAGAATTCCTTTGAGAATTCTGTAGAATTGCTTTGAGAATTCTGGGGGGAATTCTGTTGAAATTCTTAATAACTCTGTGTCTAATTCTAAGGGGCCCCACACTCGGTCCGACGTGTTGTACAACTTTGATTCCGCCCCAGGAAATTTGGTTCGGTCTGAGCCAAGTTGGATCGTCAGTGGGCAAGTTGTATCGTCCAACAGTCGTACAACTTGCGCATAGACGTTCCGACATTACTCCGACCGAACCAAATTTCCTGGGGCGGAGTAAAAGTTGAAACACATGTCGGAGCGTCTGTGGGGCCCCTAATAAATTCCAATGCGTGCTTCCGCAAATTCTGAGATTCCAAGAGTTATGGAGAACTTTGGGGAGTTTTAGGAAATTTCTTCGGGAAATTTCTGAAGTTGTGTCTCGGAGTTCTGGGAAGTTTTTGTGGGAGTTCCAGAAGTTCCTCCAGGAATTCCTCCAGTAGTTCCCAAGGAATTCCTCCGGAAGCTCCTCCAGGAATCTCTCCGGATGCCCCTCTAGGAATCTCTCCGAAAGTTCCTTCAGGAATCCCTCCGGAAGATCTTTCAGGAATCCCTCCGGAAAATCTTTCAGGAATCCCTCCGGAAGTTCTTTCAGGAATCCCTCCGGAAGTTCCTTCAGGAATCCCTCCGGAAGTTCCTTCAGGAATCCCTCCGGAAGTTCCTTCAGGAATCCCTCCGGAAGTTCCTTCAGGAATCCCTCCGGAAGTTCCTTCAGGAATCCCTAAGGAAGTTCCTTCAGGAATCCCTCCGGAAGTTCCTTCAGGAATCCCTCCAGAAGTTCCTCAGGAATCCAACCCAGAAGTTCCTCCAGAAATCCCTCCGGAAGTTCCTCCAGGAATTCCTCCGGAAGTTCCTCCAGGAATTCCTCCGGAAGTTCCTCCAGAAATTCCTCCGGAAGTTCCTCCAGAAATTCCTCCGGAAGTTCCTCCAGGAATTCCTCCAGAAGTTCCTCCAGGAATTCCTCCGGAAGATCCTCCAGGAATTCCTCCGGAAGTTCCTCCAGGAATTCCTCCGGAAGTTCCTCCAGGAATTCCTCCGGAAGTTCCTCCAGGAATTCCTCCGGAAGTTCCTCCAGGAATTCCTCCGGAAGTTCCTCCAGGAATTACTCCGGAAGTTCCTCCAGGAATTACTCCGGAAGTTCCTCCAGGAATTACTCCGGAAGTTCCTCCAGGAATTACTCCGGAAGTTCCTCCGGAAGTTCCTCCAGGAATTCCTCCGGAAGTTCCTCCAGGAATTCCTCCAGGAATTCCTCCGGAAGTTTCTCCAGAAATTCCTCCGGAAGTTCCTCCAGGAATTCCTCCGGAAGTTCCTCCAGGAATTCCTCCGGAAGTTCCTCCAGGAATTCCTCCGGAAGTTCCTCCAGGAATTCCTCCGGAAGTTCCTCCAGGAATTCCTCCGGAAGTTCCTCCAGGAATTCCTCCGGAAGTTCCTCCAGGAATTCCTCCGGAAGTTCCTCCAGGAATTCCTCCGGAAGTTCCTCCAGGAATTCCTCCGGAAGTTCCTCCAGGAATTCCTCCGGAAGTTCCTCCAGGAATTCCTCCGGAAGTTCCTCCAGGAATTCCTCCGGAAGTTCCTCCAGGAATTCCTCCGGAAGTTCCTCCAGGAATTCCTCCGGAAGTTCCTCCAGGAATTCCTCGGAAGTTCCTCCAGGAATTCCTCCGGAAGTTCCTCCAGGAATTCCTCCGGAAGTTCCTCCAGGAATTCCTCCGGAAG